>NW_017159356.1:730086-766516 GCF_001652005.2 Ceratina calcarata
TTATATGTTCTGATAATCATATAAAGATTTATTTAGATTATATAGAAGTATTGCAACTTGATTTGATATTACGGTATATGATAAAAATAATCGTTCTGGTTGAAATTTCGTCGAGTCTTTCTACGTACCGATTTAATTGCGTTGCGAAAGTCGCAGTCGAATTTCGGTGGAAAAATATTTGAAGCGTGTATAGGACACAGATTAAGGCTTCGTTCAAGTCACATACTGAATACAAAATCTCGCGACGCGATACGCCGACGGCATTCGAAATTTGACTCCTTTATGACCAACTTTGGGTGCCAATCAGTGTATGATGGTATTTTCGAGAAGCTTCACAAGGATACGTATTTCTAAATCTAAATACCATTCAAATAAAAACTCTTGGAATGATTCCCGAGTTAATAAATTTAATAATTCTTAGCAATATATTTAATCACACAGACTCAGAATTGTCTCAAGTATAATAGACACTTGGCTGAAATTAATAAGTCTAAAATCTTGTAAATTGAATTGAAATTCACTTGAAAAATTATTGTCATTCTGCGAAGATGATATAATAATAAGTGTACCATTCCCACATGTTCATCAATGTTTCACATAATTAATCGTAATCAATTCCTATTTACTGGTATCCTTAAGAAGTCGCAGTTTCAACAATCGACACGCCTCTCCTCTTCTTTCCTCCCTCGGTGTCCACCACCCTTCGATACATCTTTTTCTTTCTTCCTGATGATTTTAATCTCAAGTAATCCGCACCCTCGCGGCTGCGCTCCCGATGCCCACGCACAATGGGCCCTGATTGCGGATTAAGGATTAAGAGACAAAAGCGGTAGCAGAGTAGCTGCTGGAGCTTGGATCGGCTCTGACAAACAAATGGGATCGGCTTCGATTAGGTTTCC
Source organism: Ceratina calcarata (assembly GCF_001652005.2). Taxonomy (NCBI): domain Eukaryota; kingdom Metazoa; phylum Arthropoda; class Insecta; order Hymenoptera; family Apidae; genus Ceratina; species Ceratina calcarata. The sequence goes on from NW_017159356.1 coordinate 730,986, forward strand.
GTTGCGATAACGCGAGGACTATATTTCTGGCCATGTGTCGTTCTGATTAATTGATTAAATCTTTGATAAATCCGAAGAGGATCCCAGTATGATAATATCTAATGACGAGCGAAAATAATAGTTTTCATTTGAATTTGAACATATAATTGGTAGAATCTCATAAAATCTCTTAGAATCACTTTTTATCTTATTGATCAACGTCTGACTGTAATTAAAAGATCAAGATGCTGCCAATCTAGAATTGCACTGAGAACGAGACACGTTCTGTTATTCTTAAAGCAATCTCGAAACGAAGACGAATCAACTGGCGGCTGACGAGGCTCAGGGGGACTGAACCGGAGGAGGGTGAGAAAGGATATTCAAATAAGTTGATTCGTTAGTCCGCCGGATTAATTTGCTACGACGGTATCGGATGTGCCCGCGCATTCATTAGCCAGTTGGACTGTCGCTGCTCTTTTTTCGTTCACTGGTATACGTAGGCTTGCGCTTCTACAGGTGTCCTAACGAGTTTCGTGGCCTCCGTTCCTTCCGTCGTCCCAATGACTCGTTCATCTCGAACCGCCCCGTCGCTCCAACATTTTTTTAATCGCTTTTTTCTAGTCTGAGGGAGTAACATACTCATACAGTATTCTGAACTGTTTTCGATTCTCGATTTAATATTTTGAATTACGATCAGGAAAGGGAATATTTGGAATAATTGCCAAGTTTTCAATCTGACTCGGATATCATTCTTAATTATTTACTGAAACAATAGCATAGTGACAACTCTTCGAACTGACTCTCTCCTTAATGATCGAAAACACGGAGACTGTCAAAGAGACAATTCGAAGGAAAAAGGGATAGAGTAAGGAAGCGGGTTCGAATCGAAAGCTCTCCCTTCTTATCTGTATCTATAACATTTACGGCTTTGTTATTGGGGCGGGGATAAAAACGCTTGAAACGAACATCGCGGGTCGTGGCCTCAGCCCGTGTTGGCTCGTAACAGGGTGAGAGATCAGATCGTGGATAAGATGTGTCCGGTCCGGAGTAGATAGCCATTGCCCGGGCCCCTTCCTTCCATGTCACAACTGGTCTGCCACGTTTTCCATCGCGCCTCGTTTATGCCTTCAACTCTTTCCTGCACCGATTTTTCCAATTTTCAAAGCGATTTATGTACACCTTTTACAGAAAGGAATTTGATGCCAGGACTTCCTTTAACAATTCTTTTAGTGTCCTTCAGCTTGCATTAATTTCATTTCTATTTCATTTTCAATGTATTATATGAAACATTTTTTCTATCATTTTATATGACATGAAACATTTATACCTGAGATTGATATTGTTCAAAGAATCATCCTGTGAATTCATTATCTATCAGTGCTTAGACACCGTCGTGTCAAGAAGGGGCAATCGTTTCTTATCGCTTATCATGTTTCCTAAGACTTTTTCATTTATTTTTCTTGTTATTGAAGACGTGGGATCGACAGGAACGAAATGTTCGAATTTTTTGCGGCAACCTTGTTCGAAGACAGCGACCTCCTGCGCTGTGACTTAATGACGTAGCATGAATTCGGTGTGGGCGCCGCTTACTCTCTCTCTCTCTCTCTCTCTTTTCTTTTTTCTTTTGGGTTTGTTTCATTCTCCCTCGATTCTCCCGCCACACCTCGCATATTTGGCGCGTGATGTCGCGACCAGATTGGTTCGACACGTTGTACGAATGTAAAGGTCGGATTCTTTGAGAGCTGACAGCGTCCGATAGCGCTTCCTTGATTTTTCATTGGAAACAGACGAAAGGCGTATGTACTAATTGTCAGCTGCAATTCTAATCTAAATTGTAGTAACAATTACAGGTATAGTGAATTTTGCATGTAATGTGGATTACATGTAGATTAAATAGAGAAGTTATAGAGAAACACTTTCTTAAACTTGTTAGATTATCGTACACCTGGTTAACAATGACCAGATTTTAATCTGACGTAAATAGAAGAGTATTCCATGGATTAAGAATGCATAAAATCGTTTTATTTGTCACTTATAGGTTCATACATAATGTAACAAGGTTTTTCTTGAACTCTGTACATCGAAATCAATGATAATCTGTTTTACATACTTTGTCACACTTATGATGTAGAGTTACAATACATCGGAACCCAAATATTGATTAAAGAAAATAATACACCATTAATTCAACGAACGTATGAAATGTTTTATTAATTATCGATTCGACTAATTTCTACGTAGAATTGAATGTTCAGTTTGCATTCTTTTATCTTCATTATTATATCTCCAATTATAATTTATTATTCTTTGACACAGTTTATTTTATTTGTATCAAAGTCGTTAATGCACTACATTTAATAATTCTATTTTAATTGGACAATTATATTTGTTAATAGCAATAGTCTTAAGAGTTATAGTGAAATCTGAGTGCGGTACTATCGGTGGACAATTACCAATGGCTGTTCTTATTGATTCAAGCAAATCGGACGACTCCATGGCATCAATTATTTCGCTCTATCGACGAAGACTTTGCCGCGTGGACAATTCCAGTGACATTATGCTAGTAAACTTCTGTTTAAACCTGCCACAACAATTAACAATTCTCCTTGTCTCAAACAAAACATAATTCCAAGTTTTATAACTCATGCTTTACGATTTACTCTCGTTTCAAAAATGATGTAGTTGTACATTTTAAAATTATTCATGTATTTTTTTATGTTATGTATTCTATCATTCTGTAACAGCTTCCTTGCAGCCCGGTAAAAAATCATGTGAAATTCTTAGTGAAAATATTTTGAAACAATCACCGATCGTAAGGAGCATAGTAACCGCGATTTCCACGGTCGACCGCTGGTCCGGCCGGCGGATGAACCCAGTGGAAGTGACACCCGGTGGGTTTCGATCGACAGCCTTGAAGTGTCCCGTCGCGTCGGTGATTTAAAACACTAGGAGCTTGCGACGTGTCGCCCGATCGTCCACCGAACGAAGAAGGCTCCCGTACGGTTCAACGTATGTACGCACGGTTGCTTACATACACGACCGGTTTCCACCGCGCGTGAACTTTTTGCGTGGCGCCCGCGCTTCGAAACCCGCCAATCGCGTCTCGCAAGATCCGTTGAGTGATGGTGGAACGATCGATTCGAACGCGGCCCGTCTCTCCCGCGAGCTTCTGCCTATGTATACTATACCCGCGCGACGTTTGCATCAGATGAATCAGCGGCCCGGCCGATTTTCCCCGTCTGCGATTCTTATTCCAGTTATATTGGATCGAGGTCGACGCTCGATACCCGCGGTTATTTACTGGAAAAGCGGCGCGCCGCGAAACCGGTTGAGCGATTGTTTAATTAAACGGCAACGCTATTGTCGCAACGTAACCTTCTTTCCTCCTGTACAATCAAATTTATCTGGTCGCCGCCTATACTGATTATACTCTCTTAAAACAAATTGAAATTGTGATGAATGAATTGATCATTTTTTATATTTCAATTTTCTTCAATTATAAAATTTAATAATTAAATTCTGTATACTTTCTCATCGCAACCTGTAGAGAGAAATTCAATTATTCCCATCGTGTCGCGAGATTTTTCTCGCACACGCAGTCCTGAACTATTGGCATTATTGAGTGGCCCGTGTACCACTCGTGTCCACAACTTTCACATAGAATTTGATACGAACGTCGGCAAAAAGCGTCGACGGGTAAGAACCTCTCTAACGACTCAATTATAACGGTCGCCGTTACGAAACTGTTTCTTCTGCTTTCGGACACGACTTTATTAGTAGTTCCGTGTTTAATCGAGAGCTCGCGCGCCGCCACGTGAATTGCTGCCCCCGTTCGCGATTTCATGCGTAACGCGTTTCGATATTACACGAGCCAGCGTGTCCAGTTTTCGCGCTCGGAATCAATACACGTCGCGTTTCGGACGAATTCGATGCATTCCTCACGTTCCCCGTTGAAATATTACTGTAATTGCTTCAGGACGTGCCAGAGTAATTGAAGTATAATTTCGTACTCTTTCACCTCGTACACAAGCTAATCTCGAATACAAGCAGTGATTGGGACCAAACTTACACTATGTATTACCGAGGTTAAATAAATTAAAAAGATTCATATAAATTTATAGATAATTACAAGAAGATATGAGTATTCGTAGATTTATAGGCAAAATTCGTACCCCGTCATATTTTGAATAGAGTATACGTGATTTTATTAAATGATTCCCTCAACGTTGGATCGGAAGATCACTCAGTCTCCTGGTTTACATGACTTAACTGCCTTTGGACTTCATTGATCAAAAAGGACATTTATGTAGTCACGTAAAAGTCCATTTAGTATTGTAGTTAGTATAGGTTTGGTCCCAACCTTTCTGGACACCCTGTATACCTTAAGTAATTACCAATTACCAATGGCTGTTCTTATTGATTCTTGGCTACGATTCATTAATAATATTAAGAATCGATCGGTTTTCTTTTTACTTAATTTAAACAATGCAATTTTCAAGGGACTTTCCTTATTGACTATAAGAAATTGGTAATGATAATAATTACCCGGAGACATCGTAATCAATAGTTGTCGCTAGTTTGTCGCGGGAATCAATCATCGTGTAACGCTCGCGCTCGGTGAAAAGAGGAAGAGATCGGGTTTGACTGATTCAGAGCAGGAACTTAAGAACCAGCGCAACGCGGCGTGGCGCGTCGCTCTAACTAAATAACGCGGTGCGCACGCTGAAAATATACGGGGGAACCAGTTCCGAGCTGGGCTGCCTTCTGCATGAAATCGATCAATCGTAGCGGGGAAACGAGATCGGGTCTCACTCCTTAGAGCTCGTTCTATCGTTCCCAGTTAACATGAATCATTAGCCGAGTTTTGTCCCGGTCGGTGTCACGTTCTGAGTGTCCACCGGCTACTTCAATTTTTAAATCGCTCCCGGCGTTCACTCGAATTTTCGTTAATTATAGTAGACATCTTTTATTCATTTTTTGTGTCGCGCTCGCAGTGCTTTCTCTCACGATGAAATTAAGGAACTTGATTATTTTTTTTTGTCTCTCGATTTAAATTACTTAATTTCGTGGTAATAGTGAAATTGTTTAATTTTTACCCTGACTCTTAATAATAATCATTAGTAATGATATACGTCGTTTTCTGTGCAAGCATTGACGTCACTGAAGTTTCCTAAATGGAACAGTACAGGATTGATTCCTTGCCAACGTAAAATTGAGATTAATACAAGAGGATAATCCCGTTTTTGCTGGATGATATCCAGCCGTAATAATCGTTTCAATAATAAATTATCCTTGTTATGCTCAGGAAATCGTTTTTCCAAAGAATCGCGGTCGCGTTATACCCGATGCAAATTTCCTGCCGTTTGTTAGAAAGTAGAAACTCGACGTAACACATGAACTTTCTTTCTTATACCGCTTATTGCCGATATACAAATACATGTACTTACTATGCGTGCATTAATGTGCTACGTACTATTCGAAGTTTGTATTAAAAAAAAAAAGAACTCGAAATCCTTTTTATATTTACTATATTCCATGGACTTGGTGCTGAGCTGTACCGTTCGAAGACAGTTCTTTGCCTGAGAAAGAAAGGTGCGATTTACCTGGGAACCTGGTCAAATTAATTAGCTCTTTTTCTGCCCCCCTAACGGTTTCTACACTGCTTTTCGTATTTTCGCGCACTAACCAGGGATAATAAAAAAGGAGAACCTTCTTAAACTTTCTTTTCTGGGAACAATCCGCTTGCACTCTAATTTTCTTTATTGTCTTAAAAAATTGTACAGGTATCTGCAATTGAGTTTTCACTTAGCAAATGTGAACGATGATTATATGCTTATAGATTCACATCCTTTAAAAATAGCAATAAATATTTTATATTTACTGTTTCAATTAAGTGGCCATAATATTGCATAATTTTGTTATTAACAGAAAGAGTTCTTAAAAAGGTAGGAAGGAGCTTTTAGTGTATTCTCGTTTAAAAATCATGACGGGTCATATTAATAACTGTTTGGGAGACACCGAGTTTTTATTACTATTAATTTTTTAAAGCACCCATCAAGCGATGGGGCATACAATACCATACTAAATGTCGTCTAAATACATTTCATAAATGCGACTTGTCCACATGCAAATGAATTAAACGTCGCGGAGAGGAAGGGGGTTTTCAATCATGCATTAGCAATAGGGAAATGGAATCGAGATGAGGAACGACTGGTAAAAGGGAGTTTCTGTCATTTTCGTTGGAAAGTTTTCAATGAGAGTCGATGGACAAGGGTTCGGCCGATTGTTTTCAACCCTTAGACATTCGTCGTTATTTTCTGTTCGACTGCCTGTCAGCTTGATGTCCACCGTTAAATTCAATTAGTTGTAGGTAATCGTCAACATTCATAAGTGATTCAGTCCCGCTTCTTAGATTTCCTCTGACGCACGATAGAATATTTTATCAGTTCTGTCAGATAAACGCCATAGTAATAATTAATAGACGCAAGATGTTTCTAAGAATGTGCGTTTAGACAGGGTTTCAGTTACGACGTCATAAATAAAATTGTAAAACTTTCGTACATTGAAATATTCCTTCCTCTGAAGGGAACGCCTCGTTACAATAGAGTTTTATCGCAGCTTTCTCTAAGTTTCACCCAAAAATCCGGCGACAGTATTTGAGTTCTGACCAGCCGTCCCACGAGGCGGGTACACAGAATTCTTTGTTGCACGACGAAAGCTTCGCAGGTGTGTCCCGCGTACCTGCGAGCCAAAACGCGCCAAAGAAAAATCACAAAAAGATTCCTGCCAGAAGAGGCGATCGCGATTCTCGCGCAACAATAGACTTTTGCTTCATGCGGATTATCGTTCGCTGAATTCGGCCACCAGTTGCGCTTTATACGACCTTCTTGAGGTCGTATCTTTTCGGTTCTCGATTTTTAGACTGTGAATGGAAAGCTCTCTCAGACAGCCAGAAAAATTTCATCCATGTCATAGTACTAAGAATATTCTTGTAAATTCTATTCGAATATAGTCAATGGGGTTAACAATTTATTAAATAAAAAGTGCAAACTAATCATTACTCATTTTCCACATAAAATATTTTAAACCTGTGTTTCATTGACGAAGATTTGAAATAAACATTGGAGTGCCTAATTACGTAAATCAGGATTAAAGTCCTATACCAATAAGAAGAAATCATAAAGGAAAACATCGTCTTCTAAGAAACATCCGAGAAGAATTGCATACAGAAGATCCTCTGAAGGAATTATACAGAAATCTTTGGAGAGGATTCGTACAAAGAGATTTTCCCAGGACAAAATCGAGCGAACAATACGGAAAAATCAAGCTTGATCGATTCTTTCGAGGAACCGAGGTTCATCTCTTACAATTGAGGTTCGTCCACGAGCATTTGCCGCGTGTCTCCAAGTTGGAGCTGCGGGGGATCGGTCCGACGTAACAATAGGGACTTCGTAGGTCCGTGCACCGATGCGATGCAGCTTTTAGGATACTTAGTGGACGGAGGCAGTAACGACCGGTAAGGGACGCGGTCCCTCTCTACAACACCTGGCAAAGTGACCTGTCCATACAAACCTCGGGTACAAGGTTCGAGTATCGAACCACCGGATGTTGAAGCAACACCTGCGTTTCAAACTGTGACTAGAAGAAATCTTGATGATCATCTACGATAGAAACTTAGCAAGTACTGTGATTCTGACAAAAAAATAGTGAAATCTGTGATAAAGAGTAAGAAAAGTATAATGAAGATTGTGATAAAAGTTAGTTAATATCGTGACATGTTTTAAAAGATTAATAAACCGGACTTTGGTTAATTGTTATATTCAATTTAAATAATGAAAAACATTAGTAATCTCCAACATGTTTATGAGGGTTACTGTGAAATATTCAACAGACTTTTCTTTTTTATGAAAACTATACTTAATAGTGAGAATGCAGATCACAAAGGACTTCTACGTGAGAGATATTACTACCATGGTATGACTGTTTGTGTTATCTTCATCGAATTAGAAATTGTGAGTTGTGCAGTTAGACAAAGTGAGAAACTAGGAAACAATTTATTAATTTAATTAAATCGGGGAATAACTAGTGAAGGAGGAAGGAAGACTTTGGAGGGGCTTCGAACAAAGTGTGCACGTGGTCATACGGTTTCGGACTATGCATTTCTATTACATTTTTAATGAATAGAAATGCTATTAGAAAAGAATTAAGTGAACAATTTAATTTCGTAATTATAAAAGAACATTAAGTGCAGAATATTCTTGTATATCAGGCGACGAATTTTTCAAACGATTGGCGTGAAGGAAGAAGGGAGCCCTGGTGTCGTGCACACCCACACGTGGGCCGGTTGCTCGGCTCGGCGCGTCGCAACGAATTTGCAAGCGTGGGCGGATGTTCGTAGGGCGCTCCGTATCGCGTTCGCCTTCGCGTTCGGTTTCTCCTCACTGTGTCGTGCTCCAGATGACCGTGTCCCCCGTCCGTCGGAACCTCCCACGCGACCTTCGAGCCTCGCCCCTCACCTCGTGTCTGCATAATCTCCTCGAGACGGCTGCAACAGATCCATCGAGATAGAGTGCCCGGCAATTAATCCTACGAATTAATTAATCGGATCACGGCCACGATAGGTATCTTCGCCGAATAGTAGTAGTCCGGACGAGGAAGTTCGGCTCGTTCCGGCGTGTGTAGGCGACCCTAACCGTGCATGTACGATCCCACGTTCAGATAAGAACGATCCACGTATGTAGTCGCCGCAACCCCGTGGTACTCGCGGGAAACCAAGACATTCCTCACGTCCCGCTTTCGAAACGGGATTATCTTCGTCCATTCATCCCCTCGGAGGAGTCACGTGGGCGGCTGGACACGCCGGCACCGATTTTCGTACGATCCTCATCCGGACTTCTTGGAGTTCTTCTTAGGACGTCCAATTCTTACGACTGAAAACGATTCTGAAATATAGAGACCAGAGATTGGAATCAAAGGTTCAGAAGAGTGAAGAATATGGCTAACATTAAAGATTGGAATGTACAATTGTTTTTGTCAATATTTTCTTTTTCCCACAGTGGCAAGGATTTCATTGCGTTTTACAGGAGAATTGAATCAGACGACTCGAAAGGTAAAGGAAATTAAAAGACGTAGACGATAAGCACAAGATTTATTCCACGCGAGAGCCCGAGGCCAGTGAACCCTCGGTGTTCATAAAACCAACAGAGAACAAAGATCAGGCCAATCAGTCATTGAAAGCGTGACTCATTACACAATCGGATTGTCGGCGCTGCGAAACGCGTTATCGATACACGTTATCGACTCTGTCGCATTGTGTAGTCGCTGGGCTCTTCATCTTCTCTCTGTGCTCGCCCTTCACCCTTTCCTCCGCCGTGCCCCCACCAATAATGTCTCCGAGGAAAAGTACAGAGTTCTCAAACTGAGTTCGTACAAAACAAATCGCCTGCTCGATTCAAATCGTCAATTGTACGAAGACGAGAATACGTACACGAGCGCACACCCGGTAGATACGCGGCACCTAATGGCATATGAATAATTGAATATCCGCCCTATCCGACACGTATCTATACGAGTAAATACGTCGTTGCACTCGGGTCTCGATAACGGGTGTTCGGCCGCGATTTTAAGACAGTTTCAATTGATACATAGCCTGAAAAGGTTCTAAATTACTTTTATTAATTGTCTCTATTACATAAATCATTATTATAACGTGTCTTATGCCATTCCGATATCATTTCCCACAATGAGAAGCTGTATCGATATTCCATGCATGTGTTCTGACATATGCAATTTTCTGCGAATGTATAAAATCCGCAGTGTGATCCACACGTTAACAATTATTTAATTGCACGTTATTACGTCAATTGCATATTCAGTAATCCATAAATGACACTCATTTTTCAATTAGATTAATGGACAAACTTCTCTTAATAGACACCGAGTTTCCTTCAGTCCCCGAGCTTCCATTCCGCACTCGTTCCGAGAATCGCCGTCGAATTCCTCGAAGCGTACTCGGGGAAAAAAGAGTACGGAGTACATACTTACATAGGTACACCGTCCGGTTAGAATCTGTCCATCAGTCAAACACATGGCCGGCCGTGAACGGGCGTGCAATTTAGCGTCGATACCGCGTGCATACCGCGTGTACACGTATTTCAATGCGGCTCGCGCGCGCGCGCGCGCGCCTCGCATGTCAGGGGATGATAATCCTCGTGGGGAACGGTCCCCTAATTTACTCCCAACGAGGACGCGACGCATGTGACTGTTTAGACGCGGAGCGTTGCAACAATTGCAGGATGACTCGTCGTCGTCTCTTGGTAGCGCGACGTCTTGCGACGCGATACCTGCAATTATCTTACAGATGCAGAAACCATTGCGACGAGCAAAATAGATCGCTGACACAGTGGTTATTTTTCAAACTTCGTTGGAGATTGATGATTAGAACGTTGCACGAGAGGGCTGAAAGGAGTTCGGGTTTAGGGAACGTAGAAACGTTACTATCAAAATGATTTCAGATTCTGACACATGGCAGGCTAGAATATTATTGAAGGGTAATTGAATGTCTTACGATTGTGAATTTGTCAAACGTAGTGCTGTCAGTCTGCTTTGGTAAATTATATTTTGTCAATGTTCCCTGGACAGCACATAATCATGCCAATCGTTGTTATATATTATACTGTTAAGTATTTATTGGATGATACAGTCCCAGAGTTGTCATCAGTTATTGGCAGTAAACCAAATCTACGTTCTATTTATTATACTTTTTTTCTTTAATGGAAACTGTGTTTCTATCAATTTTCTAATTAAGATCGTAATTATACTGATTATAGTAATATCCACGTTCGAGGGAATCGATTTAGCTTGTTAATCGCATCAGAACTCATTAGAATGGATTTAAAACGGACGCGGGCGCGGGAATCAGGCAGGGAACAGGGATGGTTTCGTAATGGGTCGTAATTGAAAGTCGAGATTCCACGGAAAAGATTTCGAGTGCGCGTGGCAATTGTTCGAAGGACGTGCAACAATTAGTTTATGAACTACCGTGCCCGCATTCGCGGCCGAGGGGGCTACACACAATAAGTACAAAGGTATACACACAAAGCGTGCACATAGGCGAGTGTTCCAGAGTGTAACAGAGACGCCTGATAGTCATTCTCGCACAAAAGGTCTTCGGTTCGTTTCATTTGCCGAAGCCATGTTGGTTACATAAAATCGCTGATCGCGGGACGAGATCTTTAAGCTGGCAGATTATTAAAATTCTAATACGTTCACGTTCACGTTGATTAAAATTAAATTATTTAAACAAAGACAAGCATATTTTCAGAACTGTTTTATGATTTATTTATGAGGACTGCATTGATTACTCTGAAATGTAGACAGTATTTTATTAACGGATCATAAATTCAGTAATCAAGGACACGCTTGATCGAAGAATAATGAGATTCATTTAACTAAACCATTGGTGCCTTCCAACTACGATTCCTTTTATCGTCCACGCCTCTTCACACACGCGGCGTACATACTACTGCCCCATTTTTCTTAATTACATTCAAGAATGCTGAAAAATAGTGAATCATTCTCTACATACTCTTCTTATATTCAGTTTCTGTACATATATCATTTTCCACACGTGCTCCTCATACGTGATTCATGTATGTATATGCACCTTATACGTGCTTTCTGTATGTATATGCATCTTATACGCATTTTCTATATATGCATCGGTTCAGGCGAATAGAGGCTCGTCCGGAGGCACGTACGGACTTCTTGCGGTGCTCTAGCCATGCTCTAACGATCTCGTTCTGGCCGAGGAATTTCACGACGCTCCGACGAACGAAGAAGCGCGGCGCGCTCGCTGTTTCTTCATCGATCGCTTTATTATTAACCTCGGCCCGCGGCAGCTCGAATCGCTTTTCTTTACGCGTCGAATCGCGTCCATAGTCCGGCGACGACGTTTGCCTCGCTCATCCAGGAACGGTATTTAACCGTAATTGATTGGATAAGATCGCTGGACGACTTCTGAGTAGCCGATAAATGAAGATTGGCTTGATAACTTGATTATTCGATGCTCCAAAAGGCCTCCTCGAGGATTCGAGGATTATTTACAGAGGGTGATCGCTCGGAAAAAATAGTACAACTTCCTCGCGAATCGTTTAATTATTTAATTCCTTTATTAATTATTCCTCTGCAACTGATTCTTATTTCCATGAAATTTTATAATAATCGTCACGTAATTGAAAATGGTCCGTCCGTGTCTTTTATTATATCTTCTTATCATGTAATACGTTTCTTCGAGAAATGTTTGATCATACAAGTATCCCAGTTCCGGTTACAGATACTTTCTCCTTGATCGGGCGTTTACGCCGATGCCCTTTTGCACGATCCCCGGCCATTAATGGAAACGCGCACCTGTAAAACAATCGCGAGAGGCACGCGTGCTTTCACCGTAAAGGGTTACCGGGCCGTACGTAACACAGCCGAGCCGCGGCCAACGGGGTGAGATACGTATCGCGGGGCTGTAAAACGGCAACGGGGGTGGCCGAGGAGAAGGGCAGCGCATTGTGTGCCGCTGCTAATGAGACAACGCGCCTCGCCAACCCGGGCCACCCTTTTCCGGAAACGCGTGACCGTACTTTTTTCGCCTTATCTTTTTTTTGCGCGAGGCCAACAGGTTTTGCACGCCACGATCCCCAGTATTGCGCGAGACCGTTGAAAAAAATTAATTGGCACTGGAATGAACGAAAGAACGTCGAGGATAAAGGAACAGTTGTTTCTTGCCAGAGAATCTGTGCCGTTTTTCTATTGAAAATTGATTTTGCAATCATTAAACTATGCCTCTCTGCGAACAAGCTTAGGCTCGGAGGCTAATGGAAGCATTTCTGACTCGATAGGAACCTGGAAATGTCGTTGATTTCATTCCCCTTTTTATCCTCATTACAGATTAAAAACTGGTTCCGTCTTGACGAGAGGTTTTATTTCGATTCTGGTACCACGAAATTCTGCATAAATCATAACCTAAACAGCTATCGTACGTTTTAATTGACTGGTTTAAGATACGGCGTTTGGTAAGAATTTATTGAAAGTAGAGATTAATCTGTTTTCGTGTCTCGTTTGTATAATACTTATGATAATTCTGTCAGCTTCAGATTTGAACTATCGCATAGTCTTCAACAAACAACAGTATAAACAATTTTTTTTTACTATAATAATTCTCGTGCTAAAAATACTTATGAAAATCGAGAATTGTCAATTTTGTAAATTTCTTTTTAAAAAATAATCACCAAGAGGAATGTGTCTCATCGCGATTGTCCGTCACTTTTGCTCCGCTGCAGCAACCGGTTCGACATTACCTATAATATTTGCCGTCGAGACTATTTTTGTAATTGCCACCGCCGGTACACGGTGCTCGCGTTACCGCACCACCGGCGTCGATGAATCTGCTCGTTGCGTTGACTCGCGAACCGATCCCACGGCACGGCTTCGAACAGACACGGGCGTGCGGGGGCATTTAAATCAATTTACGGACACGCATGACCAGCCGCTGGACAAGAGCAGCCAACGTTTCTCTATAATAAAGGCGTTTCCTATGATCGATTTCATCCCAGTCCTTGGAAACTTGCCAGCTTTTTTCTCATGCGAAACCAGAGCGTCCACAATCCACAAGATCGACGAACTTATTCGTTTCGCTTCACGATACTCCGTACTCGCCAATTGTAATAATGTATGAATTTCTTTAATCCTGAGATATTGCTCATTAATTTGAAGCAAGCGAGATTTACCGTAGAAAATTATTATAACGAAATCGAAGTAAAAGTAGTATGTAAGCAGTGAATACAATAATTTACATAAAAATTTATATTTATCTGCGCTTCGTGCAAAATGATATTTATTATACTACTGGTTTCAATTGTATTAAACTGATGCCATTGGACTACAAAGTATTCTTGCTGCAGCAAGTTTGACATATCACTAGGACGATATAAAGGCACTCATCAATGTTTCCCGATCTTGCGTGTGCGTCATCAAAGCAACCCTTTGTCCGCGACTATAATTAGCTCTAGAGTACGAGTGACGCGAAGCACTTCCACCTACGGATTCGCTTGAAATCGAAACGCGGACATCGGCATCGTCGATGCGGACGGGTGTCGCGACTTACACTTTGCCAGTATGCAGTAGAACAGATAACGTGCATTGAACAATAATTCAATACAAGCATTGTTTGCTTAACCCTCTGCACCCGTTCATTTATTCTTCGTTTAATACATTCAGTAAATTCTTTCTTCCTCAGGTCAGAGTTCAAATAGATTTTATTATGAAAGGAAAATATTAATATAGAAACATTAATTAACATATTAATTCACAATACAGACATGAATTCTTTGAATTGCACTTAAAACGTGAAATTGCATAAAAGTATTGGACCGTGAAATAAAGTTTTAAAGGGGATTGATTTGATATCTCATTTTCTTATGCCTGTTTACTTTGTACCTCTGTGCAATGTTAATCGACCAATTATTTTCAACGCTGCTTTACACGATAATACGAGAAACTGGGACACAGTATAGTACAGATATTTCCCTACATGAGCGAGGATGAAGAAAATTAGCGGAGGGGAACGGCGGACGGCGTACTATTTAACGACGTTCTCTATCCTTCTTTCTAGCAATCGCATCCGCGAGGTGTGCCTATATCAGTTTTATCGATTTCGTCGTTTTGCGTGCACGCGCGTGCTTCGCTGACGGCTAATGATTCCCGTGGAATTCCGCGCTCGGAAAATTGCTTCGTTAGGACACGTACACCGCGTGATGCTTAAAAGCGATGCTGCGCCTAATACGCCTCGCTTAAACATTTTCTGCTTCATTTCGTTGTGAACAATTTTTCCTTATGTTCCTCGTTGTAATTATATCTACAAAAATCAACCACTACGTAGATTTCATTGCACGTATTCGAATTGCAGCTGAAACGTGAAATATATTAGCCTGCGGAATATCAATTCATTGTGCATTTGAAATTGCTGTTGAAATATGAGCTGGAGGAATGTTAATCTATTATCTCGACACATTTTGTGCAACATGCTTAATAACGTATTACTCGTCTATGAAATTGTGATAAATAAATGATTAGACGGTTGGACGAATTATAAACGAATATTTGAAATGAATGATGAGAATGCAGCAGGCACCGGTTTCATTCGAACGCAATCCGCAGTGCAAACAGAGAAAACAACCAGCCAAGAGTGGAAAACGCGTTTGCTTATTACTGATTCGCCAAAATCCGGGCGTTGATCATAAATCAAAGGGTGGCGAGGAGGAGACGAGTCGCTCCGTCCCAGTGCGAGCCGTCCGTTAACAGAGATCATTAACGCGGCACCTCGAACCGGCTCTCCGAACCCGATCAGGGTCATCCGCTCGTGCGATGGAGAACGAGAACTCGCCTTCCTCTTGTGATAAAAAAAATCCATACCGTGAATTAGGTGTGTCCAATGATCTTCCTCTTATGAACTCCAGTATTTTATTTGAAAACAATGAAATCATTTGAAAAAAATTGATCATTCATCAATCTTATTATTGCTGAATATAGTTTTTAGAAATTCATTAATTACAATGAAATTTGATTGTTTGCAAAATACCCTGATTCATCGGTGCCCCCACGTAATCGGTGCATGTTCTCCATGTTTTAATTTGAAAATCATTGTAACCCATTTGTGGAGAAGCGAGCTGGCGAAGCCATATCGATCACATTAAGGGATGTTTTTACAATAATTCCCGGCGGCACGGCGCTGCTTACTACCGGTACAGTGTAACCAAGGAGGAAAAGTACTAGCGCACCGATACGCGACGGATCGCTGCTGCTACTGCCCGGCCAGCTAGCCGCCATGTCTAATTATGTCGCATTGATTTTGTCATTAGCCACCCCTGCGGCCGCTGTTGCCGGCGCGCGACCTCGACGTCGCGTCGTTGTCGTCGAGCAAGAACCATTCTTCACCGGCGAAGCCAAACCGACTCGCCAAGCTTGACTCTAGTAGCAATGATTCTTTTTTTTCAGTCGCGACTTCCCAAGCGTAATTCCCAATTTGTAATTTAATTAGTGATACATGAATTTCTTTTATGAAACTGCATAAGTTACGTAGGATCTATTTTTTTATTGTCTCATTATTTATATAATATCGTTGGACATAATGTAATCTCGTTTCGTACATAAATTCCGAGCTTATCGAAAGCGTATCGAACGGGAGGTGTTTCGCGTTTCGCGTTGACCCTCGAGCTCCGTGCCGCTCTTTATCCCCAGTTCCGCCTACGAGCATCCCGGCCGAAGAGGCTCTCCGCATCGCATGCATGCGTGCATCGCATCGACGAGTCGCGGGAATCCGCTTCTCTCACGGGCCAAGGCTTAATTGCAGGGGCGAGAGAGACGTTAACGGGGTTAATTGGTGGATCCGCGTTCCGAGCCGGATACCCCTGGGCCCGACCACGTGAATCGACGACGAAATTCGATGAAATCTAACGATCGGTGATCGATCCCCCTGTACACCTTCGTTCATAAGTCGATCCCAGTTGGTGAAACGTCAAATAAGGTATTGTAGAGCTGTTCTTAAATCGAATTAGACTTCTAATATTTTAATGGGTATCAATAAAAGCTGTAATGAATAATTTTTCATGAGACGAAGACGCAATTATTTTAAACATAATTTTGATATTTAACGAAATAAGATATTAAATACAAATTGATTAGTTATTAATCAGATTTAAATGAGAAGACACTTATGACCACGAATGTACGCGTGCGTGTTACGGACAAAGTTTCTCACGGTGCATTGGGAGGAAATTATAAGGGAACGGGTTAAACTCCGGGTTACCCCGCTCGGGGGTAACAACAGAAGATCGTAGGAAGAGGAGGATGAGTAGAAGGAGCGTCGAAGCGCGCACCACTCAAGGAGAAGAGGGCAAATCATACTTAATTGATATCGCAAAGAGGGCCCCGGTTGCGTTCACCACCTAACTTCATAATCGCCAGCTCGTCCGTCGGATTAAACGCCGCCCGAATCCATGTTGCACGTAAATTACGCGCGCGCCTCTTTCCTTCTCTGCCCTTCACTTATTACCGTTGTCTTCGGGCACCGAGTGCCCTCCGCCATCTTGCCCTTACCTCTCCCGATTCATCCTCCGCCGTTCCTCTGCTCCGTTTCGCAGCAGCGGCCATCGCGAGCGACGCCTCGCCTCGCTTCGCTATTGGAAAATCATCGATTAATTGGATGTCTAATGACGCGAGCGAAAGTGCCGGTCTCCGTTCGGGTAGGGGCTGCAAAGTGATCCGTGCGATGGGATTAATGACTCGTGTTCGTAGTTTCAGACGTTGCCGGATTCCGTTGCCAGGTCGTAAACGATCAGCAAGTAATTTTCATGATAATTGAATGCCTGCCAGCCCTTCGGTTCGTCGCCGGTTAATGACTTCGACGCGTGGTACGAACGCTAATTCCATGATTGAATCGCGGTATTACAAAATAGGCAGAAAAACAAGATAGAGAATAGATAATTTTATGGATGCAAGCTAGGCAGACGGTTTTTTGAAAATTTCATTGCAATTACTCGGTTGCGTTATCAAACTTTCCCATTATTTTACTAGACGTATTTTCTTATAATTAACTTCGATCGTCCTTTTTTGTATCAAAGAAATTTCAATATTTAGTTTATAGTCTACTCGGCCATTGACGTGGTTAACGTTCATTACACGTAACGTCTGTGAAACTCTTAGGAATATCTTAAAAGTGAAATTACCGTCTCATAATTGCAAACGACTTAACATGTATCAAGCTCCTCTGGAGCGAACATAACCGAAGAAGTAGGGGAAACGTCGAGCGGATAATTCCGATGCTCAGGTTCGTTAGGATAGTTTCGCGACGTTAATTGGCGGTTCGTCGTCGGCTCCGGAACGAAAGTATTATCGAGCTGCGACGATCGTTTCGCGTGGATACGCGCGTTCGTGCAAAACGGTTCTCGTGCCGCTCCGTATCCGATAGATAGTCTTTATCAGAGGAGCCTGCGAAGTCCTCGGCGCATAACGAAAATAATGAAAGCCGCGCAGATCGTCAAGTGTTGCGTTTAACGATCGATATCGTTAAACGGATTCCGAAGCGTACCCCCGGCTCCCTTAAATCTGCATAAATAATAACCGGTGCGTTGCCGCGGACGGATATGTTCGAGTTATAAGGATACTTCGAGCTAGGAAAGTATGGTAGAACGAATGCGACCTGGAAATGAGGCTATCCTTCGTAATATTACAAGATGTTTTATGCATACGACGTTTCTGTCGTTTAAGAATTGTACATGATTTGTTCCAACTATTAAAGTCGTGTACGCATACAAAATTGTGCTTATAAAAATTGATTTCACTCTAAGCGAACGTGCATTCGTGCAGTTAATTATTTTCAAAGCTGTCGTATTGAACGCGCACAATTGATAGGTGATATTCAATGCGTTGCCTGATTCGAGATGAAGAGGAATGCGAGCAACGATCGCATTCGGTTCCCCGGCCGAGAACCAGAAAGAGCGACACCCGGGCACGCAACCTCGCCTGAGAAATAAGCAGGCACGATATTCAATAAATAACGAGACGCGTACGAGATAATTGGCCGGGCCATAATTGCGCGCATCTTGCGTTATTTCGTGCCGCGTCGGAAACGCTTGACCCTCGCCTCGCGCCATCATCGTCATGTGGTCCCTGGGCCGATTCTTCCTACCTACTTATCGTATACACAAAAGGGACTTTCGCGTGAGGACGCGCGCGTATCGGTTCGGTTTCCGGTGAAACCGACGCCGCCGCCGCGACAAACAAAAGCCTGCTGCGAGTCTCTCGCCCGCGGTCGTCGAATGTTTAAACAACTCCCATCATCGCCGCCCCTCTTCGGCCTTCCATCTTTCTCTCTCTTTGTCTCTCACGTCGTCCCGATATAGCTCTGTTCTTGTTCCACCCGTGGCGCACGATTCGTGGCGGCAAGAGCTCCTCTCTTTCCCTTCCGTCACTGAGCGCGGAACTCATCAACCACCTGTGTCCTCATCATCGACTTCGTTTCCGTGCGACCGATTATGATTATGTTCTGCGTGTCGTTATATTATTATATTTGCCGGTCTCGCGTTTCGGCGTCGAGCGATTATTGTCTTCCCGTGGCGAACACGGAACCGGTAACATGAATGCTCCACGCTGATTACAACCCTCTTCATGCATCGTCGAATAAAGATCGGTTTTCAACATTTTTCGTACAGTCATTCATTTTATTGAGCCACTTCTATGAATTTCCAATGAAACTTTAATAAATGCAAATGACATTGACAACAAAAACACTTCAATTCTGCTTCCGGATTTATTTTTGGCATGACAATTTCTTTAAGTATCACGTAGTGGATATTGCAAAAATGATTTTGTGTTGTACAATGAAATTAAAATCAAAACATATTTTTTGTTATTAACAATGAAATGTATTGCCTTTATCTTCTGTAAAACTCTGCGGAAACCTCAAACAAATGTAGAGATGCACATTTGTGTTACTATGTGGTCCCATAGATGTTTTATCAGCACAGAGGATTAAGACATCGTTCTATTTACTCTGTTTTGACAAAGGTGATACTATCTCTTGTATCAACACGTGCATGACTCTTTCAGTAAATTTTTTTTCGCCCGAATTCATTCATACTTAAATGATTATCCATTTTCAGATTGAATATTAATTTTACATTTAATGAATTTAAAATAATTATGTTTAATTCCAATCGTTATTATCATCGGAGGAGACCTGAACCCAGCTATCTCATACTACTTTATTAATGAAAATCGCTTTAATAGGAACACAATTTTATTAACCAACCGCACCAGCCCCGGTGCTTGTATTATTTAATCGAACAAAAATTACCGTGACTTCGCCGCAAGGTTCGAGCAGCCTTTGGCTGATAGGTACACAGTAATCAAATTCATCGATCGCATTAGCGGCAACAGTATTTCGCGGAAGAACCGCCACCGGCCTGGCTAAGGAAAGGCGGAATCGATATATCGGCTCAGCGCTTAACGAATCCTCCTAGAAATATACGTAGTCATCCGGGCCGTAGTCGTCACGCCATCAAATTCATTCGACGCGTTTCCCTCCGCTCAAGCGGTTTTCAAACGGCCAAATGTGATTAGCCATAAACGTACCCAGTTTCTAAGCAAACAATAACTCAGCTAATAATTCAAATGGTAGGATTGTATCAAAGATGTTTCACTGTTTGTTGGAATATTTATGTTACGTAAGTCGTTCTGTATAATTAGCGTAGAAGCAATTGTCAATTTTCTTTATTCAAACACTTTGGAATTTTGTTATCTTTACTGGGAAAGAGAACATTTCTGCAAACAGTATTTCCTAGAAAACATTCTTTACCAATCTATTTTACAGTGTCTAAGGAAATGATGAGTAATTTACTTTACTTCCTAACTTGTAATATTCATTAACGCGGGGCAGTTATCAAAAATTCGTTCGATTAAGATTTTATCGTGTAACGAGAGCTTCCTAGGGTAGCCGGCTGGATTTATATTGTGATCTAGCCTTGGAACTTTGTCCAGACCGATGTGATGATAAATTAGCTAGAAATAGGTAACGCCGGGCAGGTGATGTTAGATTGGCAGATGTTTTTGGTTACACAACAGTCCCGCCATAATCTATCCGGTAACGGTGTTACCCTCGGTCTTTTTTTTTTATACTCGCACGCCCACGCGCTGACGGTTACAATTTTAACGTCCCGCATTTAAGGACTTTTAATAAAAGAAAATTAAATACAGGTAGCTTCGTTTTTTATATATCTGTGTTAATTATTTTTAATTTGAAATTGATTAAATCTTATACCATAAACGCGGCTATAATGCCTCATTTTTTTCTTGCTACACATTGAGATTATGTTACTACACTCGCGTGTCTCTTAAGGAGTAGACTGCAATTAGAATATCGTTAGTTGCATCAAACTTGCAACGCGATGACAATATTCATACAGTTGACGACAAGGTACGTCGTTTAAGGTATTTGCAAATGTAGTTACTACTATGTTAGCCACGTCGGAATGCGAGATCGTACTTGTTGATCGAGCCTGCGTTACCGCGCTATCTAGCAACGTTACACGTTGTAAAACGTGGTCACGCAACCACGTTTGTGATATCTCTTTCAACCGTTTGTTAAACGCGTTAAGCCCGACACAAAAATACCATTTTCCAGATTTCATCGAAGAATCGACAAGAAACTACCAAGAAGTCCAATTAAGTAAATAGTTAATACAAAATATCTTCAGATTTCGATCTTTAAACAGTTTCTTGTTGGACGTTCCCACGCAAAAATCAGAGCAATTATTAACCCGCGATTCTGGGGAAGAACAATCATCGGCTGTTCCTCGCTTTAAGGCGCGTTGCTTTTATGGTCGCCGGATTACTGAGTTTGCACCGCGGAATTCTAACTGCGTTAGGGAAGGGAACGGGGGGGAAGCGAGGGAGGGATCGCGTAATATGTATCCGTGTATCACGATGTCCAGCGGCGCGTTTGCAACGTGCAACGAGACGGTGAGTTAAACAGGGAAAAAGAATCCCCTTGGGTAGCTTCCACGGTACCGAAGAGAGAAATCCTCGGTTCCGTCACCCCGCCTACACCCCCGCGCGGCACCCGAGCGCATAAATCCGCGTGCATATAACCAGCTCTCTCTCGCTCTAATCCGTTAGATTCCGCGAATACTCTCTCGAACCGCGAGGCCGCGATTTCGCGGTAATTGGGACTGGATGATTAGACGCACGCTCGTTGCCGGCAGGGAGCGCGCCTCGGTCTTTCTGCCGCGCTACGATTACTTCCGAAGGCGGTATCTCACGGTGATGATACCGCGCGATCACGCGTGTCCCGGTATTTTGCATTAATCAAACAATCGAATCGATTCTTTTCCATAAATTACATCCGCAGGATATCCCGATTGATAAAACTCACCGCTGTTTGCTTGTACGCACGTGTTTCAATTTCGAAACGCCAAGGACTTTAGAACAGTGGTAGACTGTGCGCTAGTTTTGCATTGTGGGAACATTTCCTTATTTACAGAGGCGGATAGTTGGACGTTTTATTGCTAGGAAAGGGGAGAGGATCCATAACGGGGTAGATCTAAACGTAGTTAATCGTGCGCATACAAGACCGTCATTGATAGAACGTCTTTCGCTTTCCGTGGACGCGTTTCTCTCCTTGCACTCGAAGAGAGACGTCGATATCCAATCGATAGATAAGCTCGTCGGGCCGCAAACACAGCTGGGTCCACGGGTACGGGCTCAGGTAATCCGAACACAGAGCGCCTTGTGTCGCCGAGACTTGCCACGGTTTTGTGTACCCACACGCCGCCGTCGCCGGCTTCATCCTCTGTACACGCAGCTTGCCGCGTCCTCTACGCACTTTTCGCTATCGTTCACCGTCGTCCTTCCTCTGCGGGCCGGCCTCTGTTTGCCCGGATTAACCCGTAGGCCATCTCGTCGTAATGTTCATCGCGAAATCATTCATAGTTTAGCCGGCTTGGACTGAATTCCTCTACATTCTGGAACACCTGGTGCCTATTCAAATTCGCGATAATAAAATTTCCAGTCACAGCGAGACAGCTGAATCAAATAGATTGTATTTACAGTTGCTTAATAATATAATAATATAATAAAAATATAATAAATAAAATAAATATAACGATAATATAATAACAAAAATATAATAATTTAATCATTGTTTGTACTAACGACGATTGCTTTTTTTTTTTGGATTACAGGTACGACCTGGGGTTGTGTCGGGATAGCCAGCAAAGCGTTTGTCAGCGGCAGTGGAGAGGAATCGAGTAGAACGGTGGATAGAGATCGAGCGAAGGGGGTGGGGAGCGCGACGTTCGGTGATAGAAGAGGAAGGAGGAGAAGAGGAAGTCGAGAGAAGAGTGTAGGCGCAGGCGCCGTGGGTGATGTGAGGCTGGCGCCCGCCTCACGTTTGGGGTGATGCCCTCCAGTGAGCCTCATCCCCCCCAGTACCACCTTCAGCACCACAATATTCCTCCCTCGCATCTTCAACAACACACGTCGGCCGCGATCGGACAGCATCAGCTCTATCAGCAGCTGGTGGCGGTCCATCAACAGCAGCAGCAGCAACAACAGCAGCAGCAGCAGCAGCCGAGACAGCAGCAACACGGCGGGCCATTTCAAAATTCCGCGTTCACGAAGCAGAAGCAGGAGATGAGCCCGGAGGAGGAGGGGGGTCGAGGGGGCGGGTCCCCCCCGGCAGCAGGGGCTGCGTTACATCAGCCCCATCACCCCCGGACGGCCAGTCCACCCTCGGGCACGGAACCCTGCACCCGTGATGCCATACCGACGCCTACACCGATCGCGGATACCACAACGACCACCACCACGACGACAATGACCATGCAGTCGCAGGGGCAGCAGCAACAGCAGCAACAACAGGAGCAACAGGGTCCGAGCCCTAGCCCCAGTCCAACCGGCGACGACGTGGAGAAATTCGACGGGAAGATCGTCTATAATCCGGACGGTTCGGCGTACATTATCGAGGGAGAGAGCGAGCTGAGCGAGGACGATTCGTTACCGGACGGCTGCATCGTGGACGGTCGCGGGGTGTCGGTACCCCACTCGCTGGTATTCCCTCAGATCGCGAGCGCGTACTACGTGTCGAGGCTGTACGCGCACCAGGCGTATCAGCAGCAACAGCAACAACAGCAACAACGCTCGGCGGCTCAACAGCACAATCCCGATCTTCCCGTGATGCACAGTTACCGGGTGATTAGTTACAGAAGCGCAGAAGGTAGCAAACAACCGCCTCCGCCACCGGCAGCTCCACCGCCTCCAGCGGCATCCGTACCCGTGAAACCGATATTGATGTGTTTCATATGTAAGCTCAGCTTCGGCTACGCGAAGAGTTTCGTCGCGCACGCTCAGGGCGAGCATCAGCTGACCCTGATGGAGGACGAGCGGCAGGTACTTTCGCATTCGACCGCGTCGGCTATCATCCAGGCGGTGGGCAGAGGCAAGCAGCCGCTGGTCAGCTTCCTCGAGCCCGTGACAAGTTCCACTTGCACGCAGCCGTCCTCGCAAAGTCAACAGCAGCAGCGGACCGAGTCCACTGATCACGACACGCCGACCACGACCAGCACGCCTGCCAGCACTCCCGGTGTACCGAGCAGTCCGCAGCAACAGCAGCAACAGCAGAGGCCGTCGCCAAGCACGCCAACCACGCCCACATCTCATTCGAATCATCCCCTCGCGTACAATCATCAACAAACTCAACAGCATCAATGGACCGGTCCTCAGGTTAGCGCCGCGTCTTGGGCTAAAGCGCCGGACGCCAGCATGCATTATACGTCACCACCGCCGCCCACCTCGTCGACCAAGGGATCACCGTCCTCGTACGCCGCGTTGACCCAGCAACCGCCGAATTTCCTCACAGGCACTACCATCGGCGTCTGTCCCGAGCATATGCAGGGGAGGCCGAGCGGGGTCGAGTGCCCGAAATGCGAATTGATCCTAGCCAGCAGCAGACTGGCCGGCCCTGGTGGCCCCCTAGCCGGCATTCACAGTAGAAACTCGTGCAAGACACTGAAGTGTCCGAAATGTAACTGGCACTACAAGTACCAAGAGACTCTGGAGATACACATGAAGGAGAAGCATCCGGAAAGCGAAACGTCGTGCATATATTGCATCGCGGGTCAACCGCATCCGAGGTTAGCCCGCGGTGAGACGTACACCTGCGGATATAAGCCGTACCGTTGCGAAGTGTGCAACTACTCGACCACGACGAAGGGCAACCTCAGCATTCACATGCAGAGCGACAAACATTTGAACAACATGCAGGAGCTTCAACAGGGCGGCGGCGGTGGCTCGGCCGCGAGCAATCCATCGTCGTCGCAGGACGCGCCGATGCCCACTAGGAGTCCGCACCATCAACAGAATCACAGTCCCCACATCGGCGGCCAGGCTGGTAGCCAGGGCAAACCGAAGCCTACGTTTCGCTGCGACGTCTGCAACTACGAGACGAACGTCGCGCGTAATCTGAGGATACACATGACCAGCGAGAAACACACGCACAACATGCTGGTGCTGCAGCAGAACGTGAAGCACATGCAGACTCTATCCGCGCTCCAGTCGCACCATCAACAGGCGCAGCATCACCATCAGCAGGCACAGCAGCAGCACCAACAGCAACAACTCGAACAATTATTACATTTGGGCGGCCTGGACAAACCTCAACACGCGGAAGCCGCTCTGGCCGACATGGCGTATAACCAGGCGCTGCTTATTCAGATGATGACCGGCGGCCAGCTACCGCCGCAGCTTCCGCCGGAGATCATGGGTGGCATGGCGAGCATGGGTGCCATGGGCAACCTTGGCGGCGACGTCGGCTTGTCGCCCGACAGTATGGATCCACCACCGGAGCCGGCAGACCCGGATCCCTCTCATTTGTACCACTGTTGCGTATGCAACAACTTCGCGACGGACTCGCTCGAAGCCCTCGGCCATCATTTGGCCGTCGATCGGACGAGGACGCGTGAGGGCGAGATCCTAGCGCTGGTCGCCGGCCACTTCGTCTGCAAACTCTGTTCCTACAAGACCAACCTGAAGGCGAACTTCCAGCTGCACTGCAAGACCGACAAGCATCTCCAACGTCTGCAACATGTGAACCACGTGAAGGAGGGCGGACTTAGGAACGAATGGAAGCTGAAGTACCTGGCGTCGCCCACGAGCGCCGCGCAATTGCGTTGCCACGCGTGCGACTATTACACGAACAGCGCTCACAAACTCGCGCTTCACGCGGCTTCTCCCAGGCACGAGGCAGCCGCGCTTCTCCTTCGTCATCTACTCGAGGCAAGCGCGAACGTGCCCTCCCAGGCGAAGCTTTATCACTGCGCGTTGTGCGGGTTCAGCGCGCGTCACCGGCTGCCGCTGCTCCAGCACGTGCGCTCGTTGAGACATCTCCAAATGGAGCAGCTGCACCAGCTTCACCGTCGCAGCGGTATACAGGGCAACGAAACTCCTCACACGGACATCGGTGACGTTTTTCAAGTTATGAGCGATCCCGACGCGCCACCCGCGCAACAATCCAGTCCCACTACGCCGACCACGCCGAATGCTACCAGTGCCAACAATGGTGAGCACAAAATTTCTAATCAAATATCATTATTAATTTATATTCTTGTAAGCTGTTTAATAGATGAGAACCAGAAGCTTTTATTTATCTTGAATGCGCGTAACAAATCTTATGCATAGGGCAAGGAAAGTATGAAGTGTTCAGTGTTACATTTTTATTTAGAAAAACAATGCGAAACAAACAATCGATTGCATTTATATTCTGAAAACGACAATAGAAATTAACGTTCAAATCGCTTGCTAACAGTAGCTTAATAAACGCGAAAGGGATTTGCGTGTAGATACGTGTTTCACGAGAGAACGCCTCCTTTTAATGAATTCATAATTTTCATCGATTATCGCGTAATTAAAGTGCAACGAGAATAATTTCTCGTGGCATATGGCGATGGCGTGTGCCCCGTGCACAACGGCGTGGCGGCGGTGTGTTATTATATCCGTGACCTGTACTTACGCGTATAAATGCAAGAGAAGGCATGCACGACACAATGCCGTTCAACCTGAACTCCATTTACTTTCTTCCATTTTGTCGCCTCCCCAACGTTTCATGCAGAGTTTTTCATACAAATTTCTGAATTCGAATTATGCCAAATTATGTTCAGCACAATTACTTTTTACATTTTCTTTTGTGAACTCTATAAGTCTTGTGGAAAAATGAATCGGATTTTGAATTTCGAGTTAAGTTCGAGATGTGATCTTTTTGATAACTGACTTTCGAGTTAAAACGATAAAGATTGACAACGAAGATCAGCAGTTGACAGTTAATTTAAAAACTGAGGCGATCGAGTACTTAGGACGTGACTACCGTTTCAAATTCGTATACAATAATCACACATAACGGGTTTTAAACATTGAAAATAAATCAATTGCTAAAACGCATTTGTTTTTTGTGAATGAAAATGATTATCTTACAATTAATTGTAAAAATGTTTATGTGTGAACTTGCTTTGGAGTAAGATAATAGTCTTCCTTAAAAATGCATGAGAGAATCTTATACTTATTAGGCTTGGTAGGAGTTGAGAATTGGAGTTAAAAGAGGAAGGAAATCGGTAAAGTGAAACCGTTGTTTTGCCCTTGCAACTGACGCCTGTTCGATCGACAACATAAAATGCGGTTTCGGACAATGGCAGACCACGCGAATAGGCGGTCTTCTTTCGTATTCCGCGTCTTTTACTTTCTCCTCCGGCCACGCGTTTTACCACTATCGTACCCGTCTCGTGGAGAACAGCCGATAATAATTTCGTGGATCGCAATCTGTAATTTCAGCTTGTATTGTTACGGCCGGACACGAGGAGGAAGCATCTGCGACCTGTGCACCGTACTTTCCGTCGTTACCAAAACTCCTTAATTTTATTACATACCAACTCCCAAACTAGACTTTGTTGTCTACGTCAATTGTTACACGGCAATCATACATTCAGTCGCTCGTTCCTTTTTGACATTTTCGTATAATAAATAAGGAATTGCATAAATTGAAATATAAAAATCATTTAGTGATTAATATAAAAATCTCACTTTTATTTAACAATTTATTTTGTCATACAGTCTTTAGAAAATCAATTCTAATAAAGAAACTTATACAACGCATTGAATAATCTCATTGAATAATAGTAACATACCACGTTTCTAATGACTTGGTCCATTGAATAATTTTTGATCAGACAATATAAACCCGAAACAAAGTGTAACACTGGACATGGTGTCGTCGGTGGAATAATATCGCTGTCATTACACGCGTCGTCGTTCACTTTCTCTCACAATATTGTCGACTTACCTACACGCGTTGCATGCAGCTGCAATGATTAATGACCGTTTTTTCGGGTCGTTCAGATTTTCGACGTCGATCGGCGATTTATCGGCGCCTTAATAGAAAGGAGAATTACACGTTCGCGTTATCGGATAGATCGTAATCGGGAATATGAAGGCGTGCAAAATATTTATGGTTCGCCGTTCATGGTAAATCTTTTCGATTAGAATTTGCTTTCCATACTACTTACACTTGGAATTTTCACTTTCTCGCTGTTATTATTTTTATTCAATCCGATTACTGTGTGCATTTATTGAAGTTATAATGTGTTAAGAAAATTCTGCATGCGACATTCGACAGCGCTTGTTTATTATCCACGCACATTGCCTGTTCACGGTTCGTTTTGCAGAACGACGCGAGGAAGGTAGCGACTGCGGCAGCGAGGTGAAGCAGGAACCGGACAACGACCAGGAACCGGAACAAGAGCCAGAGAACGATCAAGACGATGTCAGCTGCCCATATTGCACTTATCAGCCGACGTCGCGCGACGAACTACGGCAACATCTGCAAGTGGCGCACGTCCAGGATGCGGAGGATAAGGCAGAGGCTTGCGTGAAAGAAGAGCCGCCGCCGGAATTATTGTGCCCGTTGTGCCAGGACGGTTTCAAAGAGCGTTCCGCGTTGGAGAAGCACGTGATGCAGATACACTCGGTGAACTCGGACGGATTGCAACGATTGCTATTACTAGTGGATCAGAGCCATTGGTTGAACAACAACCCGAGGAGCACGTCGACGCCGGCCGTGACGACACCCACGTCGCCCACCACGACCACTAAACAACCGGCCGAAGAGGATTTAAGCGAGCGTGGCGCGAACGACGAGATCGAGGAGATCACGCGGTGCACCATCTGCGGGCGTGTATGTCGCTCGCTGGAAGAGCTGCAGCAACATCACAGGGAAACTCATCCGGCTACCACGCCGACGTTAGCAGTCAGCGAGAAACACGTGTACAAGTACCGATGCGGACAGTGCAGCTTGGCGTTCAAAACGTTGGAGAAGCTGCAACAGCACTCGCAGTACCACGCGATCAGGGACGCGACCAAGTGCGCGCTGTGCGGCCGTTCGTTTCGCTCGGTCCAGGCGTTGCAACGGCACTTGGAATCGGCGCACGCGGACTTGCACGAGGACGAGCTCGCGCAGTACAAACAGAGCCTGTTGCACGCGAATCCGCTTTTCCAGGCGCTCACCGAGGAAGCTCTGCGCAGGCAGGGTAACTTAACCGGGGAGCAGAACGTCGAAGACGACGCGAGTAAAGCAGATGAGGAAGAGAGTGACGCGAGCGACTCGTCGCCGTTGCACAAGGAACAGCGACTGCTGGAGGACTACTTAAACAGCCAGCCGGTTGCGGAGGATTCGTATCACGATCCCGGGAGGAAATTTAAGTGTCACCGTTGCAAGGTCGCATTCACCAGGCAGAGTTATCTGACCGGGCACAATAAGACGCTGCTGCATCGCAAGGGAGAGAAGATGTCCTATCCGATGGAGAAGTATCTGGACCCAAACAGGCCGTATAAGTGCGACGTATGCAAGGAGAGCTTTACGCAGAAGAACATTCTGTTGGTACATTACAACAGCGTGAGCCATTTGCACAAATTGAAACGAGCGATGCAGGAGCAGGGTAATAACAACACGTTAATATCGGTAGTTCCACCGGCGAGTCCGACGGAGTCACCCGACTCGCAGCAAGATCAGGATAAGAAACCGTACAAGTGTAACATCTGCAAAGTGGCTTATTCACAGGGTAGTACTCTGGATATACACATGAGGAGCGTTCTGCATCAGACAAGGGCCAGCAAGCTGCCGGATCTCGCTGCCAGTGGACAATTAGACTTAGCTCGTCCGTTGATCGAACAGCCACCACCTAGCAGTCCGAATAGTCCGCCGGTGAACACCAGTACATCCGGTAATAGCGGAACGATGCTTTCATGTTCACGATGCAGCGCTCTATTCGTCAATCAAGAACAACTCGCCACGCATCAACAGCTCTACTGTATATTCAGTAACCCGTTGGCTTTGTTTCAACAGCTGGCGGCGTCGCAACAGCTCGCCTCGTCCACGCCTTCATCCGCGAAAACGCCGCCACCAACGAGCACCACCCCCGGTCCCCAGCCTCACATGCAACAGAGCACCCAACACTCGACGCAAACGACGCAAGACATACTATCACAACCGCGGCATAAAACATCGCAAATGTACACTCACCTCCTGGAGAGCTTTGGATTCGATCTGGTAATGCAATTCAACGAGAATCATCAAAGGCGTCAACGCAAGGAAGAGGAAGCTGCTGCTGCGCTTCAAGCGCAACAGGAACAGCAGAAGCAGGAGCAACAGAAACAGGCGCTCGCCGCTCAGGCTGCCCGTGAAAGGGAGGAAGAGGCCGAGGAGCACACGGATGACGACGTGATACCGGAACTGACCAGGAGCACCTGTCAGCATTGCAATAAAGAGTTTAGCAGTGTCTGGGTGCTGAAGGCGCACTGCGAGGAGGTGCACCGTGATCTAGTGCCTCGCGAATTTTTAGAGAAGTACGCCCAACAGTTTAAATGTGAGTACGAGAAGAAGAGCGTCGTGGTGACCGCCGCGACGTCATCCTCTACGTCCTCCGGGCCGAGGAGCTCGACGCCGGCCAGCGGCCAACCACAGGATCTCACTTCGGACAAGGAACAACGTGATAAGGAGAAGGAGGAAACAGTTGAGAACAAAGATCGCGTCAGCAAGACTCCGGAGGCTACGTCAACGACTCCAGCAACGACTCCAGCACTCAGTAACACGCCTGTCTCCAGCACCGATTCAGCGACTCCTACGGTGTTACCGACGAATTCATCGCAACATCTTCAGCAACAGCAGCAACAGCAACAGCAACAACAACAGCAACATGCTCAGCTTACTCTGGCCCAGCAAATGACCGAAATACAAGCCGCGTTCAATGCCATGGCTGCGTCGCAGCTGCAACAACAGCTTCAGCAATACCCCGGGCTCATGATGGGCATGATGGGACTACCGCTCGGACTGAACGTCCCCGCTCTGGCTGCCATGAATTTGCAACCACCACTGGTACCGATGATGTTACCACCCCCGCCGTACGATGGAACCGCCACCGGATATCCGCCGATCAACGCCCAGGCTGATCTTCTGGCCAAACAGCATCTCGCCTTGCAGCAACAACAAGCAGCAGCCGTGAGTATTTTTGTTATACTTTTATTCGTAGAGTTATTTTCGCACACTTCACCTGTTCAGATTCCTTCAATTTTGTTACGTTCCGAATTTATTATATGAATTTCATTACCTATTATTTCATCTTGATATCATTCTTGACATGATTTTTAGACGTTTTATTTATTATGCAGAGAAATTATAATATTTTTTGTTATCACACGATTATTAAGTTGTAAAAGCTATTCATATTTTTAAGAGATATTATTTAAAGATCTTCGTTGTTAATTAATTTATATGCGTCCTCACTAACGCGTTAGTTTGCAATTCTAATTCTTTACAACATACAAAGTATTATAAGACTGCAGTGTTCTATCTATAAAAAAAAAAACAGAGCAATTAGAAAGAAACTATGTTGAAAAGTGAATAGCACGTCAGCGTGGTAAGCTGTAGACGAACAAGAGAGAAAGCATGGGCGACGGTTTTTCTTCCAGGCAAACGCGGCTGCCTCGCAGAAACGAGCGCGTACGCGCATTACCGACGAACAACTAAAGATATTGCGCGCCCATTTCGACATCAACAATTCTCCCGGCGAGGAGCAGATACTAGACATGGCGGCGCAGAGTGGTCTGCCACCAAAGGTGATCAAGCACTGGTTCAGGAACACATTATTCAAAGAGAGGCAGCGTAACAAGGACAGCCCGTACAATTTCAACAATCCGCCGAGCACAACGTTGAACCTGGAGGAATACGAGAAGACCGGCGAGGCAAAAGTGACGCCGTTAAACTCGAGCGTGTCTGGGAGTAGTTCCTCGGACGATAAGAGCCCGAACAAGCAGGCGACGCCTCCACCATCGTCGATCACCGTGAACGCGTCCCAGACTAGCGAGATTAAGCAAGAGGTGCAGGAAGTTCAACCCCAGTGTCACGTTCAATCGCAGCAGTCGCAACAACTACAACAGCAGCAACAGGAGGAACAGCAACATCACTCTCCCGGAAGTTCCGGCGGGCAGCAGTCCAGGCCGCATTCCCCGGCGCTGAGCATGAGCTCGGTTTTTTCCGGTATCCATCACGACGTCTCGTCTCACGCGACGACGACCAGCGCGCCTAGCGCGCCGATGCTCCCACCAAAGCTCACGCCGCAGAATTTTGCCAGTCCGAGTCCCAGCGCGAGCACCGTTGTTCCGGGCGCTATTGCCGCGATGGCGTTGACGCCGCAAAGATCTTTGAGCCCCGGCCGCGGCCCGACCGACTACTCGTTCGCCAGCAGCGGTAACGGCAGCAACTCGTCCGGCGGCAGTTCCGGAAAACGGGCGAACCGTACGCGATTCACCGACTACCAGATAAAGGTGCTGCAGGAATTCTTCGAGAACAACGCCTATCCGAAGGACGACGATCTGGAGTATCTGAGCAAACTGCTGGGGCTGAGTCCGCGCGTGATCGTAGTCTGGTTCCAGAACGCGAGACAGAAAGCGCGTAAGGTTTATGAGAATCAGCCAGCCGCCGAACCAGTGACCACGGGTAGCCGCGAGGGCGACGACGGTTCCGGCCGCTTCCAACGGACCCCAGGCTTGAATTACCAATGCAAGAAGTGTTTGCTGGTGTTTCAGAGATACTACGAGCTCATACGTCATCAGAAGACGCACTGCTTCAAGGAGGAGGACGCGAAGCGGAGCGCCCAGGCGCAGGCGGCCGCGGCCCAAGTCGCCGCGGTCCTCAGTTCCGAAGATAGCAACAGCAGCTCGGCCACTACCACCACCGCTGCTAACACGATGTCCAGTAATCAAGCGAACACTCCCGCCCTCGCGGAACAGCTACAACAACCGTTGAACGCTACCACGTCACCGCTCCATCAACAACAGCAGACGATCGGACAGTCGCAGCAGCAGCAGCAACAGCAGTCACAACAGCAGCAGTCTCAACCTCAGCAACAGCAACAGCAGACCGAGTCTAAGGAGGGTAGCTTTCAATGCGACAAATGCAACCTGATGTTCGGCCGATTCGAACTCTGGCGCGAACATCAGCTCGTACATATCATGAACCCATCCCTGTTCCCACCAGCCTATCCACCGGATTCACCGTTCGGAATACTACAACAACAAGCGCTGAACGCTACCACCGGAGTAGCCACGGACACTCCCCACCCGTTGATCGCGATGATGCAAGACAGGAAGAGGAAGTACGATGACGCCGACGAGGGATCCACCTGCGACACTCGCTCTAACTCCGAGCACAGCGAGCAGCCGAAGGACAAACGATTACGAACGACGATACTGCCGGAACAGTTAGATTATTTATATCAGAAATACCAAGCCGAATCGAATCCGTCGAGAAAGATGCTGGAGACCATCGCGCGCGAGGTCGGCTTGAAGAAACGAGTAGTACAGGTGTGGTTTCAGAACACCCGCGCCCGCGAACGCAAGGGCCAGTTCCGTGCGCATAGCCAAGTGATCAACAAGCGCTGTCCATTCTGTCCGGCTCTGTTCAAAGTGAAGTCTGCGCTGGAGTCACATCTGAGCAGCAAACACGCCGATCAGGTTGCCCGGGGTGAGGTCAATATCGATAACATCCCTGACGAGGAGCTGTCGATGGAGTCAGCTCCGTCGAACCAAGGCACGCCGAACATGATGCCGCCGCTGTTTCCACCGTTCAACACCGAAATGGAGGCCTCTTTAAAGAAGTACTACGAGGAGTCAATGAAACGATACATCAGCGAATTACAGGCGCATGCTAGCAATGGGAAGCAGGAGACGGCGAACCACCAAACCGCCGGTGGTAACAGCGGCGAGTCCCCGTTGGATCTGAGCAAGCCGGTCGATCTCAGCCGTCCCATGAAGCTGAGCCTCGGCGGGTTGAGCAATCTTCTCGATGAGCAGCACGTTGTGCATTTCCGCGGCGGCAGCGACTGCGGCCCGCTGACTGACCTCTCCGAGCGCAGCATCTGCGACGACGACAGCATGAGCGAGACCACCGAGTTCCTCGACGACGAGAGCGGACCAGCGAGCCCAGCGTCCAGCACGCAGAGCTCCAGGCAGGGGCCTGCGTCGGCTGGCACCGGAAGCACCACCGCTCCGCCGGTCGCCGGCACCGGAACCAGCAGCACCGGCCAGTCCAGCGGCAAAAGATATCGCACCCAGATGTCGGCTACGCAAGTGAAGGTGATGAAGTCGCTGTTCTCGGATTATAAGACCCCCACTATGGCCGAGTGCGAGATGCTCGGGCGAGAGATCGGTCTGCCCAAGCGGGTCGTTCAGGTAAGTGAGTTCACTCTTGTTCAGTATTTGCAAACGAAGTTCTATTCGAAGTATTATTAAATTATTGTAAACGTGAATCTTATTGAATTATGAAATAATTATTTCCAATCGAAATATATTATTAATTAGCTGATTACTTGGCGTTGCCCGAGTGTTGATCACTCTATGAAAAAATGGTGTGTATGTTATCCCAAAATTTGTTTAATGAAAGATTATCGAGTCTCCTGATATGTGTATATTGTAGGTAAATAGGTCAATACGTTACTACCGTATCGATTATATTATATGCAAGCATTATATTAAATATTATACATATTATTATATATATTATATACATCCATTTTCACATATATAAATTGTTTCTCATACGAATTATTCTTGTCAAATACCTTTCAGTTCTAATTGATTAGACTTTCGATTATTTAATTCTTGTCTTGAGTTGAAAAATTATAATATCGGATTGAAAACGTAGTATAATGGGATAGGGACAGGCAATGCACTAAATCAATGATAAAACGAATGAACATGTATTTGATATCAACAACTAAACAAGCAATACGAGAAATTGGGCTTAATCTAAATCACTTCTGGTTTTATCGCATCGACGTTCGTCGACGAGGGTTTCGCCTAACAGAGCCGATTTTCAGGTTTGGTTCCAGAACGCACGGGCGAAGGAGAAGAAAGCGAGACTGGCGGCGGGCCTGCCCGCCGAGGGCTCGGCCGTTCAACCCCACCGGGGACCGACCGGGCCTGACGAATGTAGACTGTGCTCGGTCCGCTACTCGGCCAAATCGCCGCTCCAAGAGCACGTATTCTCGCGACGACACATCGAATCGGTGCGTGTCGCCGTCGAGGAGGGTAGCCTCGTGCCGCCGACACCCGGTGCACCGATCGTTCCTGCCGGGAACTCGGGCGCAGCGGGGATCGTCGGCTCGCCGGTGGTTGGCCAGCAAGCGACCGGTAATCAACAGCAGCAACAGCAGCAGCAGCAACAACAATCGGACGAAAACATGATGTACGGATCCTTGTTCCTCCATCCAACGGCGATGTTCCAGCCGCAGCAACAGCAACACCCGGGCGCCGGGGCGACCAGCACGGCTACAACCACGGCCGGTGAGTGTCTGGCTGACCTCTTAGATTCGTAAACGAGCTGACACGCGCGTTATCCAATTCGAAATTCA
>NW_017159356.1:767347-770935 GCF_001652005.2 Ceratina calcarata
TTATAGTATAGCCAGAAAGAACGGAGAATACAATTTGCCTTTTTAATTCCTACATAGAGCGTAGCGAGGTATCGTACCCCCTTCATTATCTTCTCACCCCCTTTCGTTTTTCCCCTTGTTTTTCGACACACACTGCGTCATACTTATTATCATCGTCGTCGTCGTCGTCGTCGTCGTCGTCGTCATTATGCATAGCCGCGAAGTGAAGCCATTGCAACACCGTGTCACCTTACTCCCGGTTCACTGCCCTCCTCTCCTTCTCATGCCCCCGATGTAAATACTCTATGTACTCGCAAGTTTGAATCCGAGGCCCGGGTAGGGATTATTCAACTTGAACAGTCCCAATTCTGGCCTCCATTTCACGATAAACGATGTGCGTGTAGATAGAAAATAGTATACAATATATTTTATCTTTTTAAAAACGCGTGCACGTAAAAGGATATCCGATATTTTCCGTTCGTAGTATTCGTTTATGGCGTAATGTTAATTTTATCAAATTGACGATTTGAAATGTGAAATGCATTCTGAACTATTATGTAAACTATTATACATCGTTCACCCTTGTCCTTTCCTCTTCGCAGCGACGCGTGACAATCCTACTTTGCCATTAGTATGACGACATCGATCTTGATCAGGGCTACAACTATTACTAATTATTATTATTGTCATTATTATTATTATATTATTATTATTGTTTTATGTATTAGTTATTTATGAGTTTTCCCAAAACTGTCTCTCTCTTTATCATTTTGTGATAGTTACACCCTCGTACGCCTACGCGAGATCACACGCACACGCACACGGTTTCGATATAAAATTTCTAGTTTTACGTGTCAAAATAAATTCTTGTCACGCGCCGAAATTTTTCTCGTAAAAACCACCTAGCTTTACCGCACGAGTTTCATACACCCCTCGCGTTATCATAATCATTTTCCCATCGCGTACGTAAGTTCTCTTCGTCGGAGATTCGACGCGGAGATATTTCATTCTTAGCATACTGAGCAAGACTGTTACCCCCCCGTCGCATTTGCATGATACCCTAAGAAAGCAGTCTCGAATAACAAAATGAATCTCGTGCGACGCGGACGCTAGATACGCGGTACGGACGTGTGAACTGATTGCTCTCTTCTCGTTGCTATACATATACTCGTTTTAAATGTCTGTCACAAAGTATTAAACGTTAGCAATGAAAATTTCTGTGTGATCCTCACTGGTGTGACTACTCGCAAGCCGGCGAGGGTGTGGCTCGGCTTCTCGCTTTTCTTCACCGACACGAACACACACAAAAGTATAAACATAGTTTATACTCATTATAGGCAGACAAAGATTGTGCATACGTGACACTCGATATAAAACTACAAGTACACTCAGTTACACGAATGAAGGAACAACGTTATTGTATGTCGGGCCCTACTATTCTTGTGTATATAGTTTATTATTATTATTATTATTATTATTATTATTATTATTAATTATTATTATTATTATTATTATTATTTTATATTATTAATATTATATTATTTTTCCGTTCTAGTCTAAAATAAAGCTATACTATCATAAGATTAATCTTTGGTTTTTTTTTCTTATTTGACGTTTTTTATCAGCACCTGTACTCCCGACTCCGTTGCATCTCCTGTAGCTTTCTGTGTTCTCGGGTAAGTCGCATCGTTTTAAGTATTGTTAGTAAGACATCATTAACAATTTCGATATCGCAATTCAATGTGAGTCTTGTTCATCGTATCTTAATAGTCCAATCAAATAATTAATGCATAAATATGAAATACTAGCCAGTGATTTGATTATCCAAAGAAAACTTATTTCATTATTTTCTTATTAGCAATGTTAGGATTAAGATAGGAAGAGCAAGATGCGAAATGTACATTATCCGTCGTGTGCAACATTCTCGCAATTAATTTTGCGCGTCGAAAGGAGCGAGTAATTCGTCAAGAGATCGACGAGGCGATACTCGAAGCGGAAGAAAACGGTTGTGTTTCCCGGGGTTGTACGGTGGCCGTCGAGTTTTGCGTAAACCGTGGGCTATTAAGGCGAATTACAGCGTGGCTCGTCTGGTAGTCGTGCATCACCGGGGTAATTAAGCCCCCGCGCTGGTTCGTTCCGTGATGCGAACGATTCGACGCGTTAGCCAGGTACTTACTTACATGGCATTGTCGCATGGCGAGACCAGGCCCCGGTTGCTCACCGGTACCGGTGGCAACGTGGAAAACAAGCGGGTTTATCGTGGATCGTGCCGGGACGGGCTCGTCTAACCTCGCGGCAATGAATTAGAAGCGACAGGGAAACACTTACGTTTGAGGGAATTACACGCTCGCGCCTGGATTCCTAATGCGTACAGCTACTACCTAGTCGAGTCGTCTATACGGCCACGAGTTCCCTGGAATTTCATTAGGCAGCAGGAAAATTGCTGAACTCCCGACGCTCGGGGTTAGCGGAATTTTTAATCCGACTAAGTTCCTAGATTGACTTTTCCAAAAAAATATATCTCGTACTGAGACAGGAATATATTCATTATTTAAACTAGATATCCTGTTTTATAGTAAATGACCGTATTCAAATTTAAAGTGGATGTACTTTGAATAATCTCCATATTCAAATGAAATCTCTCCATGGCCAGTATTCTATTTCATACGAACGCATCAACATACGAATCCAAGGTATCGCAATAAGCCAACAATGGCCCGTGCAAGCACGCGCATTACAATAGTATCACCGGCCGGCGTATAAATGACGCGTGCGGACGGAAGGCTGGGGCCACGTGTATTACTTGCAGCTTCCTTGATCGTTCATAAAATTTCATCCGGGTGAATCGGTCGAAATTCACGACGCTCCCGTACCCCTTCGCAGGGTTACGTTCCTTCCGGCTCGTGGCGGGCCACGTGTCGCGTTTTCAACGTCACACCGAAAGGCTTATGCTAATCGCGTCGAGGACACGGAATACCGTCGCGTTTTGTACCGGGTAACGATTATACGCGCGATTCGTGAAATTATGCAAAACTGCACCGCGTCGTTTACAAACGCGTGCACAAGGTGTTAGTTCCCGTGTAGACCACGCGGGCTGGCACGTGGCGAAGCTACAGCGAGGGAATGCAAATGATAAACTCGACTCGAGGGTTAGACGGCACTCTGCCTCTCCTTCACCTCCTCGAGGACTCGCCCGTGCAAATTCTGTATCGAGATACACAGTCATTCTACGGATCATTCTGATTCGAAGTAGGGTTCAAATCTAATAATGATCGATTTAACCAGAAATTGTCAATTCTACATGTTTTCTATAATAACACTTGATATCTTAGAATTTAGGATGACGATTTACTATATTGACGATTTATTACAGACGACAATGTGTAATCAAAATGAATTTTTTCATTACATTTATGCAGATAGATTATGCATTGGTTGGGATCACTTGCTTTCTGCATTTTCTTATTCGATCATGCGGTGTTCGTTTAGTTTAGGTTTTAATCCCGTCGCGGTCCTCCTGTCCCCAATCGGCGTTCTTTCACCGATCTTCCACCGCGTGTCCCAGGCCATATGTTACCCGATCCACAACGAAGCTATTAATTATATATA
>NW_017159356.1:771346-773681 GCF_001652005.2 Ceratina calcarata
GTCTATATGTGGCCACGAGTTCCCTGGAATTTCATTAGGCAGCAGGAAAATTGCTGAACTCCCGACGCTCGGGGTTAGCGGAATTTTTAATCCGACTAAGTTCCTAGATTGACTTTTCCAAAAAAATATATCTCGTACTGAGACAGGAATATATTAATTATTTAAACTAGATATCCTGTTTTATAGTAAATGACCGTATTCAAATTTAAAGTGGATGTACTTTGAATAATCTCCATATTCAAATGAAATCTCTCCATGGCCAGTATTCTATTTCATACGAACGCATCAACATACGAATCCAAGGTATCGCAATAAGCCAACAATGGCCCGTGCAAGCACGCGCATTACAATAGTATCACCGGCCGGCGTATAAATGACGCGTGCGGACGGAAGGCTGGGGCCACGTGTATTACTTGCAGCTTCCTTGATCGTTCATAAAATTTCATCCGGGTGAATCGGTCGAAATTCACGACGCTCCCGTACCCCTTCGCAGGGTTACGTTCCTTCCGGCTCGTGGCGGGCCACGTGTCGCGTTTTCAACGTCACACCGAAAGGCTTATGCTAATCGCGTCGAGGACACGGAATACCGTCGCGTTTTGTACCGGGTAACGATTATACGCGCGATTCGTGAAATTATGCAAAACTGCACCGCGTCGTTTACAAACGCGTGCACAAGGTGTTAGTTCCCGTGTAGACCACGCGGGCTGGCACGTGGCGAAGCTACAGCGAGGGAATGCAAATGATAAACTCGACTCGAGGGTTAGACGGCACTCTGCCTCTCCTTCACCTCCTCGAGGACTCGCCCGTGCAAATTCTGTATCGAGATACACAGTCATTCTACGGATCATTCTGATTCGAAGTAGGGTTCAAATCTAATAATGATCGATTTAACCAGAAATTGTCAATTCTACATGTTTTCTATAAT
This sequence comes from Ceratina calcarata, assembly GCF_001652005.2. Classification (NCBI taxonomy): domain Eukaryota; kingdom Metazoa; phylum Arthropoda; class Insecta; order Hymenoptera; family Apidae; genus Ceratina; species Ceratina calcarata. The sequence continues at coordinate 772,272 of NW_017159356.1, forward strand.
AACACTTGATATCTTAGAATTTAGGATGACGATTTACTATATTGACGATTTATTACAGACGACAATGTGTAATCAAAATGAATTTTTTCATTACATTTATGCAGATAGATTATGCATTGGTTGGGATCACTTGCTTTCTGCATTTTCTTATTCGATCATGCGGTGTTCGTTTAGTTTAGGTTTTAATCCCGTCGCGGTCCTCCTGTCCCCAATCGGCGTTCTTTCACCGATCTTCCACCGCGTGTCCCAGGCCATATGTTACCCGATCCACAACGAAGCTATTAATTATATATATATATATATAGGCTGCGTAGTTAGCCGTAGCAAAGCTTTATGATTGCCCCTCGTCCTTCTCCCCGTCCGAACTCCCTCGATCGTTCCTACCTCCTTTCGGACGGGTTCAGCGACAGCGGGGTGAGAAGGTAAAAAAGAGTAATAAAAAAAACAGAAAGACCGTCGAGGCGCTTTGCACAGAAATACATAAAACCCGACCAGAGGCATAAATCATTAGGGTCCGCGGAGGAACTATTATGTGACTCACAATTCGTAGGGATGAGAGCCGAGATACGGGAGAAAAGAGAATCGAAAAAATCCGGTTACCGGGGGATGACGTTTTACCCCCGGCAGAACCGTTGCCCCCTTCACCGTTCTTATTTTTCTTTTTCCTTTCCAGGGAATACCGTTTAGATGGGAATGTTTATTAATTGGATCAGACGATATTCTTATTGGGGTACAGAGAGAAATTTAATATTCAGTAAATATTTCGAGGATTCTTCTATTTTAACATATCAAGTACCATTTACAAAGAACAAGATAAAATATAAGAAACAAAAGAAAAGAAAAGATACAATGACAAAAATTAATTGGAGACGAGTTTCATTTTTAGATCACATTAATTATCTAAAATAGAATGAACCACGTTAAGGTCGTCTACTACGTGAACTTCTTTTTCCTTGTAACATCAGTCACAAAAAAGAGTGTATCGAATAATTAATAACATAGTAATTACAGTTCCATCAAAATGATTTCGTGTGCGGGTAATTAAAAAGCTGGAGATTACGACATTGAATAGTCGTTCGTCTCGCAAGTTTTTACGCTGCCAGTTGATTGTACGTAAAAGGTGGCCGAAGGACATCTCATACTCACCAATTAATTCATTTTTTGCAATCATTTAATTAAAAATCTTTGTAATAAGAAATTCTTTAGGAATATACAATCCTTATTACTTTTTACAGTGGATCGTTCTCATTTGTTACGGTGCTCGATTGTACACAGTTTAAGGATGTATTGGCTATACAGTCAATCCCAAAAGTTTTGTGCCTTAGAAAAACGCATTTCCTATAATTAAAAAGAAATCAGACGTTGCAAGAACAGTGCTAATAATAAATAGCTACGTGCTAAAAAGTATAG
>NW_017159356.1:775024-792581 GCF_001652005.2 Ceratina calcarata
TGCTAACATTGTTTAAGTATATAGCCTTTACATCCTTAAAATAAAACTCTAAAAATGATCGCATCAATCACCTCAAGAGAAATTCAGAGCGTTACATCACAATCTATATTCGCTTCAAATAAAATACAGTATGTACATGATCTCGTTTTTGGAAATGGTATTAAGTGACGAGATCGTAATTTGAATGAGAAAATAGTGTAAGTAGGAGTTCGTTTTCGCGCCAAGGCGAATCTCGATTAGCGGCGTTCACTTTCGCTGGCAGGAATTCCTGGGGGGGACTTCTTTTGGCCGTTGGCAGACTCCGCGTCGGGCGAGGTGCCGAGAGGAGCTGCTGGCGCGGAACGGAACGAGTCACGAGACCGTACGTTCGTGAATAACCTAGTAAAAGTAGCGATCCATAGCGGCTGGGACCTGGGGACTGGAGACTTCTCTGCGCCGGTGTTTGTCGAAGGCGCTACTGGAATCCGGCAAAAAACCCGCCGGTCGGCTACCGGTCACTCTAATGCTTGCCTATAATGTGCCACGTTATTCTCAACGCTGCCACGCCGCAGTGTAGCTTCCGAGTAGCCCAGTCTCGGTTGAAACGATTATCCCATTTCAATCCCTTCTTCGATACAATAAAACAAAAATTATCTTCAGTTGTAGCAAAACAAATCTTATTAAACGTTTAGCGTTCCCTTATCAGATGCAGTTTATCCAGTATGCACTTAGTAATTCTTTAATCTGTATCACGCACACACACACACTGTACGCTAAGCATCTAGAAAGTCGCATAACATAATAACACAGATAAATCATCGCAGTCAATCGCAAGTTAAATTAAAAAAGTTCTCCAACTCGGAAGCTTAAGTCGTAATACAAGAATACAATGCGAACAGATTTCAATCTCCGTGAGGCTTATCGCTTATCTAATAGCTGAAATAATACCGTTGCGGTATACGTGTTAATAATGTATCATTATGACATTTTATTCGGGATACATTAACAAATAGTGAGGCAGCCGGAACGCGGCCCGTTATGATTAGCTCCAATAATAGAAAAGTGGCGCATATACACGCGAACCTATCTCGCGTTTGAATCTACCTGCCGACGCAATCAAAGATCGTTTGTGTCGAACTCCTGTCATTTCGTACGTACGTACGCGCGTGTGAGTGCGCGACGTCGGCCGTGCGTGGCATAAATCGTCCTTCGAACGAGTGTTTAATGCAAGTTCAGGATACGCACCTAAATCATGCCATTAACCGCGCGGAGGAGGACTGCGCAATGGCATTTTTTTTTTTTCTTTCTTTACCGTTGAGATTGTGAATTACGAGCGAATTATGTAGATCAAGGAAGACGGGAGGACTGATTGATTTACAATTCTGCTATAAAAATTAGAATACTAGGATGTTCAGTTGAAACTTGGTTTTACGATTCGGTCGTCAATGGATTTAAAGTATAATAATGCCTTGATCGTGAACTCGGCGTACCCTAAAGAGCTACACGTAGCCGTGGGTGTAGTTGGGTCTTCCGACCACGAAACCACGAGCACCGTGTCCTTCTGCACTCGGCGGTCGCTTGAATTACACTCCTGATTATACTCCGACCGTGCGGCGACTATGATTAGACATTAAACAACGCCATTACGCGCCGAGAGAGGGAATTCGAGCACGCGAAAGAGTCGGTGAGGGTATCAGAGGGTCAGCCTCTCGAGTGACCGCGGTCGCTCGTGTCCTTCCAGGATTAGCCTGTAATTCTTCTCGGCCCTCTGAAACTGTTGTCGACCGGCTAACCAGAAACAGGAATGCCAAGAAGCGTAATTAGCTATTCGGCCCGCGAGAGGAGCCTATTTGCTTTACCGCATTCCGCGCGACCATTCAGCAATGGTACGAGGGAGGCCGGACGAGAAGATGCGGGGGGCCAGGTACGCGGGGGGGGGGGGATCCTCTCGAGCGACTACGAGAGTGGATCCTAACGAGCCGGATCGACGTCGAGTATCCTTCCCTCTTGATCTGTGTCGCACCGAGAGATTAACATTCATCGCGCGGTTCAATTGACAGCCGCCCAGGGAAGGACTCTGGTCGAAGGGGATGATAAATGACGTCGCGACGCGATCGCCGCGCCGGGACGTCGATTGCGACTCTTCCGTTTCTTAGAGGAACGCTTTTTTCATCTGCCGGATGAACAGTCTCGTTTGATGGAATTGTGTCGCTCGGCTATCGCCGCGTCGTAGAAATGATCCATCAATTTGTACACCGAGTTCTTTAAAAAATTCTGCTCTTTTTACGACCTCAAGCACTTCGCACTGTGAAATGTTTTCGTTTTATTTTGTACAGAGGTTAAAAGATTTTTGACTCGGAATATGTTAAATTTTATACAAGCACAGAAAGTGTATAGAGATATTGATAATTTATCACTATAACATTTTCGATTTTACTCTGAAGAATGATTTTATATCAGAGCCAGCTTAGCTATTAACATATGCACATGAAAACGGCTCTCGTAAATCTAACAAAACTCAGTCCCAATCCGTAGGATAATTTACTACCCACCTGCCAAACGATCACGACAAATACATCAATCATATCGGCCGTTAACGTTACGTGTTCCGTATTACGATTTAAAGAGCGACAAGAGTCGATAGCGTACATCCCGTTCTACAATTTTTCACTAATCTTTTCTCAAATCCTATTAACCTTCGTATCACAATCAATTATTATCGTGCGAAATGTAATAATCGTTAAATTTAATAATCTTTTCATAGCATTTTCTTATTATATTTTATTATTACTGATTCTTACACTTATTTTTTATTGTAATTGAAATCTGTAAAAGACTGAAATTCCCCATTTGGATCTGCACGGCAGATTTTGCAATTCACAGTACTTCTTATTACGCTCATTCGCAACTCGTCAGCGGGATTGCGAGTCCGATTCTTGAAAGCTCATCTCGTTTACGCCACCGCACCGCGCGGAACGAGTCGCATACCGGAAGAAATTGCGCCAGTTCGGCTTCCCTTCGGACCCTTGATATCACGTCGCGATTCCTCGCGGAGACGTGACCGTCGTCAAACTGTTCCATCATCAGTACGCGTTCTCCTAGTTCGGTCATCGCAATCGCGGTCTAATGCTCTCCACCGTTTCCCTATCTGGCAGTGGCCGTGGAAACGCGATTTCCAAGTTGCTTCGACTCTGGTTTAGGTATACGATGTCCACACGCACTATTTCTCATGATAATGTGACGACGTTGCCAAAACTTAGTACGTGCAATATCGAAGATGTCAATTGCATTTAAATAATTCGAATATAGAAATTATAAAATCATGTGAATATAGTTTTATTTTTTATTAAATGTGGCACTCGATTTCAGTAATGCAATTTGTGATTAAATCCCTCTAATTCGTATTACAAACCAATTCGTTTCAACCTTCCACATACCTGAATTACCAACTGAATAATCTCATACATAAAGCATATCCTTGATATCACGAACCCACTTATCACCAAGCCACATGCCAACGTGAAATTACTGTTCGCCAAACTGTATCCACCACTCGAATTCCAAGGAATTACACTCGAAATCAATTGCGCGGTGATCCCGACGGAAGATTGCCGGACCTGAATGCGAGGCAATTGAATTAGGCATAAATTAACTGATTACAGAATATCGTTGAAACGAACGATGGTGACACTTACTTTCTCTCTCCCTCGGGCGAGGACTGCTTGCTCACAGCAATTTCGAGCTGGTTTCCTGTCTCCTTCCTTTTTTCACGAGGCGAACGTAACGATCTCTCGCCACGCTGTTGTCCTAACTCGCTTATAATAACTCCACCGGCCGGGTAATGACGATCCGGTCTTGGCATTATTGTTTCTGCCGCAGACTGCACGGCCTCCTCCTCCTCCTCCTCCTCCTCCTTCTCTTCTTTCTCGGCCACAATTATTCGGATAATTCGCCTGGCTGCTATTATCTCTCCGCGCCTCTGTGATAAACGCGCATCCTTGAATCCGAAAGTGAAATCTCGTTCATGAAACAACGTTTCATCCTGTCTTGAATCGATCAATTCACATAAAATCAATTACCCCTTTGTCGTTCTGAAATACATATAATTTTATGAGTATATATTTACATCTACAGCTTGTCTGTTACATTAGAAACATCTCTATATTTCTCATCTAATACGTTGCTATTACACAATCTAATCAATCACAATAGAATTAAAATCGTCAATAATCTAGTTACTTAATCAATATCGAAGCCAGTTAAATCAGAGGAAGGATGTGCTAACAGAATTCCAAATGAAATTTGTTGTCTGGCGAATCGGCACCCCAAAGAATTAAAGATGGCCCTGATTGCCGTTGGATCGGCGCCAGATACGTCGAACGTAACGAAGTTTTTCGTGCTTTGCCGGCGTCGATAAAAGATTGAACGTAGGGAGCCGGGTATTTGTAATTCATGTATACAGCGAGCGTCAAGAATGAATGTGCATTACACAAGAATAATAGTTTTCTAATTGCATTATCAACCCTTCGTTCCTATAACCTTTGGACCATTGCGTCAAATAATTCCTATTAATTTCTACTTTATACAATTTGTTAGAATTGATATTATTTAAAATATTTTATAATTGTCTCTCTAATTGATATGAGATACGTATAAAATTTTCTGAAAGCGTACGTTCATTTCGGTCCCGTAGTATATCGCTGGCAGTAGCAAGAGGCTTCTCGACTGTGATCAATACCAAGTTATTCTTACGAGCAGCGATACTCAATTCGCGATGGAAAAGAAATATCATTCTGAGCTCGCGCAGTGGGGAGATCAGCTTACCCACGCGACACGATTGTAAATTGTGGTTAATAGGCAGCGGGGGTTTTTATCATTACCGCGCCTTGCGTCGCGTACGTATGATGTAAATTCGTAATTTACCGCGTTACCCCGGGCATAAATATTTATTATCGCCTCCGCTATTTTTGGTGCTTTCTTCTCCGATGTTTTCACGCGAGAGCATCGAGGAAGATTGATGACCGATGAATCCCGAATTTGCAATGCGTATTCCTCAGGCTTGTCGCGTGTTATGCGTCTGATATTGGCTTAGCTATTATTTGTTTAACGATTTCTAACTTAATGTTTTACGGTAGTTCTATCTTGTTTACAATACAAGGAAGGTTTTATGAATTTTTCCTGTAACTTCGGTATTTAACGAGTTAAGTATCATTAATCGGCAATTTATTAGTACCGACGACATCTGACCATACCTCCTATCGAAAAATGTCGTTCTTCCTCAAATATTTCTAAACCGTTGAACCTACGGGAAAATTGCATACGACCTTTTGTGTACCTGGCAACAGGAGCTACAACTTTCGTCTAACACATTTTTCGCTAGCATCAATAGTTAACGAGTATTTAAGAAAAAACGATAGAACCGTTTATTGCAAATTATTCGTTAATTATTGGCGGTAGGGAAAAATGTTTTATGTGAAACTTGTAACTTCTGATAGTACCTACAACTTTCGTTTCAAATATTTTTCGCTAGCAGCAACAGGTAAGTAGTTATTACGTAGATACGTAGTTTATTGCTTGGAATCGCGGATTTTATTATCCATTAAATTCTCCTGATCGAATAGACAATAAATGATATCTCTAGTAATAAATAATACGTGTTAAATTGTAATTTGTCTTCTACATCTCATCAAACGTTTTTAGTGAATCAGACTTTTTAGAAGAACGTTATTAAAAATTTGAAAGAATGGCATGAGAACCGACAGAGTTTCCTTGGCACACCGCGAGCCTCTTCGGTTTTGCAGAAGTCGACTGGGGGTTGAAAGCAGGGGTTGCGCAGACGTACATTAATAACCAGAAGATACGTATCTTCTGCTATGTATCCCAGCCCCCTTGTATCCGGGAATAAGAAGATACATCCGTTATATAAATGTATGACTAACGGATGGAAGCTAGCGCGGAGAGCTTGTTAAGGGAGAAACGAGGAAACTCTCTCCCAGCAATCCTTTCCAGTTATTTCCGAAGTATCTCTTCTTCCCCTTTTCCCTCCTTCATGCTGAGTTATTCCAATCGAAATTCGCTACGTACCAACAATTTGGCTCCTATCGAGAAAACTTGTACTAGTTTTTCTTCAAGTTCTACTTCGTTAGATTTTATCCACAGTTCACTGACCGACTGTACATCAATATTAAGTATCATTAGAAAAATGATAGAAATGAAACGGATATGCACATTTCCTTTCTCCACTAAATATTATAAATTATATTTTCCTTCGGATATTTTGTATTTCTTTACATATTAGTGTGAAATTGTTAAAAATTCATACAGTCTAATGATAACTCCCCCTAAATTCAAAACGCAAATATGTAAATTGGCAGAAAAGAAGATTATTTCGTGCGGGTGTATTGATGACCGCGGGTTCACGGCGCATTATCGGCCCGGTCGATTATATCTCACAGATTTTAATAGAGCCTAGGAGGGGGAGTAGGTAACAAGGTCCCGTGTTGTCGGGCCGTTTAGCGACGCGAAGGACCATCTCGTCGTGGATAAGGGATCAAGCGAGCGAAGGGGTTATTACGCTTCGATATCGTCTCTCTCTCGCGTACTCCGTATCGGTATCTACTCTCTCGTTCTCGCCGACTCGTTAACCTCGGACGAAGGGCCCAGTCCGCGCCTGTAATCTCGGTAATGCCTACCGTAAGAGACACGGTAACTCGCGGGATCTGCGGTGCCCGTCGCCGCCACGGCGCGTCCGTGTTCCATGGTTTATGGTTCCTATGCATCCGATCCTGAGGCAGTTAGGGCATCGCGGCCTGAATAACCAAGAAGATTCCGCGGGGCACGCGAGGAATCGAACCACCGTGTGAATTCGAAAATGGAACGCGTTACGAATCGGGGTTGTGATAAGGAAAATGCTATTTCAATATGATTTATTCAACTTAATTCCGGAATGTATAAACAGGTCGTTCATCAATTTATACACTTAAACGTGCTTCTACTCGATTTCGACAATTCCTTCAGATTTCTTTTTTACGAAATTTTTTTAAATTCCACTAAAAGCTGGTGAACATTTTTCAAATTAAATACCGTCGATATACGGGCTTAATTGCAACGGCGAAGAGGTACAAGTCGCCGGAACAATGGCACACAATACACCTCGGTCGCAATTATAGCCGGCGCATAGCAAGTACGTAAGTACCGCGGGAATTATCTGTAATTATGCGTTTCTTGCACTACCAGTCTCGCGGATGATAAATGGCCGCCGAACAGGAAGAGACGATTCCGTTCTCTCGAACTCGCCGCTCATTTATACAAACGTCCGTATGCTAATTCCTTATCAGGATTATATCGAGATACATTTTCAACGTATATTAACAGTGTCTTTCAGAACATTCCAAACGAATTTAATAACGTTGGTTTCCTTTTAAACAAATCATTTATTAATAGTATTTAAAAACCGATCTTATCGTCTTTATTATGGATCGGATAAGGAGGAACAGGGATATTAAATCACTCACAGAGAATTCTTTTTGGATTGAGAAAAAATGAGTTTATTGAAACCTCAATGAGGTCACTGCAAAACTTGAATACAAAGCTTAAATTATTATTCTATGTATGTATTTGTTCGGTGTTGGGCCAGCTGTTTCTTGGTTCTGAAAGGTCCAGACCTAATAACTTCCAAAAAAAGATTGAATAGTTGTTCTGCTCGAAGATGACAGAAGACTCAATTATCAAGTGGACTGTCTTGTTTTGTGGAGAATCTTCTGTTACGTTAAGAAACTGAGGGTAGCATTGTTTTGTATAAAATTGGATCAGTTAACATAGTTTACATTTTTGAAATCTTTAATAAAACTGAAGGTACGCGAACATACTGACCCGAAAATTCGTTGTACGTCAACAAAGTCTTCAGAGCAGGCGTGCATATCATTAAAATCTGCAATGGTCCGATTCGGAAACGCGGATGCCTGGCCAGAAGAAATAAATATCGCGGCCCTCTTCGATTCGTACACTCCGAGCCTCTAACAAGGGAAAAAGGTTTCGAAGGATTTCGAGCGAGCGACGTTCTATCGGGCGCATTATACGCGGTGGCCAGGAAAAAAAGCACCCGCCGGGTAAGCCGGCGGCCAGCCGGAGGGATGGACGCTGGAGGCTCTGCCCCCAGTCGGATCAAAAAGAGGACGCGATCGCTAATAATATCGGTGGAAGCCCAAGAATCCGCAAAGAGGCGCTCGTCTCTGCGCGGCGAGCCGCCCGTAAATCTGCCCGCGTCACCGCCACCGGCTCGTGAATATCTGCCCGCAGACTCGTCTCTCTCTCCTCCGTAGCTTTGTTCATCCGTCTGTCTTTCCTGCCTCCCGTCTTTCTTTCTTCGACTCGTGCCTCGACGCGTTTTAAGTCAGTTGTTCCCTAAATCAAAAGCATTCAAAATTGTTTGAAATTTTGTTCACGGTTAATACAGTCCAAAGAATATGTGCGATAAAACTTGAATCGATTGACCATCTCGTTTTCGAGACATCGCTAGTCATTCGCAAATTTTGCAATTGTTTACCGTATATTATTAGTTACAGAGTAATATTATTCTAGATGTTGTTTGATTATTTTCCATGTCGACTGTGAGAAATTCGATGCATGGCAACGTTTAGCTTATTAGTATTATTTTTTTGAAAGTACTTATTTTTTGTTGTACTTTTCTCACAAAAATCCTCAAATCTCAATAATTGACGAGTCGAGTTCGACACATCATCTCAGTTCAAGATGTTAAATTAATAATTCTAATCGATCATCATCGAATCGATTTAACCCATCGCGCAAGTAGAATTGTCGTTATATCGAACGGTGACCGAACCACCCCTGAAATCTGCGGGGGTTGAACGACCCGTGTCGCGATTACCGATAGATGGACCCTCGGTTCGATCCCCGATGAAGAGGATCGTTCCGCGGACGCCCCGGGCGGAATTTGGAGCGCGCGAAAAATCCTCACGGCTCAGGGTTACCTGGAGGAAAAGAGAGGACGTGGTGGAGGAAGAGTTCGCGACGGCTACGCCCCTGCAAAGAGGTGGTCGCCATCGGAGCGGGTTGGAAGGAAGCGCAAATACTGGGATTGGTTCTCGCGTGCGCGAGACAGAGGTTCGACTCTCGGTACGCAGAGAGTGCTCGCCGATTGCAACTCGTTCTCCACCTCCGTCCTCCATCTCCTCCGCCAACAACGATCCCTCGTCCTCCTTCCTCGGCTCGTATCTGCTGCGCTGGTGGGGACAGATTCGCGCTGTTGACGCGCCGCGAACCACGTTGCGCTATACATTTCTGTCTACTTTACGTCGTTTCCCCGCCGGGTTCAAGGACTCCATTTCAAGCAATGGGAATCCCCTTGTCTCCTTGATGCTGGATCATCAACCCTTCTGTAATAACGTTTGCCGGGTGGAACGTGGCTCTATGGGTAAAATATAATCAGACGAGGTTCGTTTCATTAAAAGAATGTGGAAACGTGTTTGTGTACCCATGTAAAAGTTAACGAGTGATCTTATTGTCATTAAATACATAATTGTAATAAATAATTGACAGAAATTGGAATTCATTAAATAATTGCGGACTGAGCTGTGAATTGAAATCGAGTAGGAGAGGATTGATTTAGGCCTGCATCAGTTTTTCTAATTCAATAAGAGGTTCCCAGCCGGAAGGGACACTTAACCAATGGAAATCCTTGCCGCTTACTTCATTGGTTTCAGACAATTGAATCAGGGCACCGTTGAACGATACGCGTTTACGTGGGCCATTTGTCATTACGTTGACGATCCTGTAGTAGCAACGATTGAGACGTGAATCGTTTTCGCAAGACGCCTAGAGAAAGAGAGAGAGAGAGACCCAAATACGCGACTGTCGTCGAATGGGTTAGAGGCGACGTTGGGAAAGCAGCGTGGCCGTGTTTAGTCGGTAGCCGTTACGCTGATGGCCCTGCGACGCGAGCCTGATGGCACACGAAACGATCCTAAATCATTTCTTCTGGCGAGGATTAATGGGCTTTCGCCGTTCTTTACGGTCCCCTGCTGATTGTCGCTTCTCCACGGGAAGATTACTGCGACGCGGCGTCGCTCCTCGTCTCTTGTCCGCGTTTCCTACGGTTTTGCGGCCGATCCCACCGTTTCCTGCTGCCCTACCCCTTTGTGCTCAGGAAAGATTGTTTTTCTTTCGACGGGCCATTTCGGGAACTGGGTCAACAGATAAATCGCTCGCCCCTTAACTCCTCCCGGGGTTAACTAATGGCGCGACATCGTCACTCAGATTACTGATCTTATTATTATAGTATAAAGAGAAAGCGTTTGTTTGTATGTATGTTAGATAATATCTAAAAAACGAACTGAAGTATCTGTAACGAAATTTCAGCAGTAGTTTTCTTATATTCCAAAATGCTACAATTTATATTTATTCGTAAATAAAACATTATTATGAATAATTTCAAAAGTAGTACAACTGGGTTTATATTTATCAATATTTCTTTGGCAAGATAGGGTAAAGAAACAAATGAAAGGAGCTCATGATCAAAAATATTCTCTTATCTTCGAAGAAGGATCTCGTGAGATCGGTGTTCGAATTCCCGTTTTCAAGTCGTCTCAGAATAAGGTATTCAGCATCCCCGTGTCCAGGAGGCATCCGTTCGCTGGCAATAACACAAATCAGGTTTCATTATTCGTTTTAAGCCGGTAAATCGGCCAAAACTGCGTACAATGTTAAGGTTCGAGGAATCCGGATCCGGAGATATCGCCGCAATAATACGCGGTTGTATTCGGGGAGGCGAGCGTGCCGTGCAAGCATAAAGTGCGAAATGACTATGCTTCGAAAGACACCCGGCCTTTTCTTGGTGCTATACAGGAATGATTGGGAATGATTGCGCGTATGCAGGATTCGTGTCAAAATTCGAGGTGTTCGGGAAAATTACATTTTAAGGAAGATACCGAATTATTAATTGCGGGAAAGACTAAAGAGATGCGTCCAATATAAAGCTTGGGTATTTTTGAAAGAATACATCTTCCAACACAATTTTCTTAAGTGTCTACTGAGGACACCATATCCTTCATTTTCTTAGAAATAAATACACTTGATTCAAAACTTAGCGTGCACTCGTGCGTGTTCTTTAAATAATAACTTGTGATTCGTAAAACGTGGTGGCTAGAAACGTGATCCAGGATTCTTAGGTGTCGAAGGGAAATCGATTAGTCGGCGTATCGTTCGCCAGTATACCAGATGCATTATCGATACAATGCTCATCCTCATACATACATGAAGAGGAGAGAAAATGGCGGCTGTGAGAGAACCTAGCCGCGAAGGTGTTGATAGCATCGCCTCCCTCTCTTCTCTTTATATCCACCGTCCTTATCTATCCCTCGCGAAGTTCTACCATCGACGCAGCCACCATCGCTGACGTCTCCGTGCGCGGCAACGAGCATCCACCTGGTTGTAAGTGTACATATATCGATAGAAACGGCACGCCGATATTGCTTTCGCATATATTTATGCCTGCCCCCGTGGGAATCGTCTCGGGGGATAAGAACGGGGAAAGCGCTATCGGTTCGTTCGAATCGCGCCTTCCACGGCTCCCAATGAACGCCTGTTAACTTCGCGGATACCGCAGCTGATCGTAATCGTTTTAATGTACACTCGCTGCCTTTCGGTCCGCGGTTAACAATCTCCGGTCTGATAGAGTTGTACAAACACACGTTTCGATGCTCGTCACTCGTGTGTGACTATGGTTGATAGACTGTGTCAGATAAAAAAATAATAGAAAGTATCATGGGTCTCTTAGATGAACTGACACGTTGTTGAAATATTACTGTATAAATATGATTATCATTGATCGCGTCGAATACTTCTTCTGAGAAATTGTACTACGACTTGGTTGTGTCACGATCGATTCATGAATCAAAATTTCCTATTTTATTTCTACTGAGAGAAAATGCTTCGTCTTGACAATCAGTCATTTTTTAAATTCTGCCGAAGGTACAATGAACCTCTTCGCCCTGATTAATTCAGTCCCACACCCGGTGATCTGTACGATCAATTATTCTCTCTGTTGAATAGCAATTCGATAGCGTCGGTGCTCGAGTAGCTAAGAAAGGAGGTCGCATGGCAGAAGAAAATCGCGTCTCGTTTCGTTTCGTGTGTATCCGTTCTACGGGTCCTCAGGTAATCCGTGGAATCGTGGCGGGCTCTTTTGTCCCACCGCGCGGGCGAGAAAACGCTTTGTCATCTGCGCTTCCGCCGCGTCGCGTCGGGGGTGTGTGCTAAGAGAAAGAGAGGGAGAGGCGACCCTTCTCTCGTAGAAAGGGCAGGGGCCTCTCGCCGACACATTATGTTTATTTCGGCCTCGAGAAAAGCAATGCCACCCAGCCAGGTGTGCCCGTGCGATCGAAATCGTTACAGCAGCATCCAGAAAACGCACGGATCCTTAGAATCCCGCGCGAACAATGGCGCCCTCTCTCTCTCTCTCTCTCTCTCTCCTTTCCTCGCTCTTGTTACCTTTTTTTTTTCTATTTAACGTACCCCGGAACGGAGCAACGTATTTTATGGCGAACGTGCACCATCGTTGCGATCTAATCGGCCGGTGAAAAGATTTTACGTGTTCGGTTTCTGAATCTGAAGTTTCGGTTCACAGGGCAAACGAATGAAGACGATCAGTAGTATAAGCGAGCTTTATTTCTCTATTGAAACTTCGTTCTGTCGATGTCAGTCAATAGTTAAGTCGTTTTCAAGTTTTATTATTACTGCAGTTACAATTATTGTACGGAGCAGTTATTACGTAATTTGACAGTATAGTTCGCATTGAACTTAAGAGCTACAAACCGGAAAGTGTTAAATTTTAAGAGTCGAACGGCAGTCACTGAAAGAGGGAATAAAGTGGCCGAATAGCGAGAGAATTCCTGGACCGGGTGTACCACGGTCTCGTTTATTCAAGCAAGTTACGATTTCTATCTGAAACGGGAGATAAGGGAACGCGGTCCGGGGTTCGTAAAAACCGGCGAACTGGTGGTCCACTTTCGATCCACGATTCTACGGAGCGCGCCGATCGTCCGTCCCGCGACATCCGCCAACCGAGCGAGCGGGGAAATTATAATTGAGTCGGAGATTAAAGGTTCGTCCTTATTATGCTCGGGGCCGGGGTGGAAGCTCGAAAAGAGAGCCGATGCCGTGGCCGTGAGTGGCGAGCGAGGAGGGATCCAGTTTTTACTCGGGACCCGGGGTCCTCTCTCTCATCCCCCGTTGCGTGTCGCGCACACCGGAGTCAACCGTCAGCCCAATCTTGATGTATCTCCTGCCTCCTGGCCCGAGGTTGCCCGTTGGCTTTTCATTGGGGCCGGTCCTGCCTCCATTTATATCGCATTACGAGGTCCTCGGAATCTCTCCACGGAGGAGGAAGACCCCCAGACCCACTGGTCCCCTTGCCGCGTCTTTGCGTCTACTCTACTCTCTTCTCCCGACTTGGACACTGCACTCGTTCCACCGCTGCCCGAGATGGTCCAGGTCAGGACTAAGGTCACCGGAGCGGGAAGGACGTTTCACTTTTCGTGCCGATCGAACTGGTTGCCGCGCACCCGACCGTGAAAATTATTGGCCGCTATAAAAGAACAGCACCAGCTGCGTTTTTCCCCTTTTTTCTTGTAAACGATTCCATAGAAACTCCTCGGCATCCATTCCATGAAACTTCGTAGGAATTCTATTATGTAGAGAACTCCTTCAGATCACGTTCCATTCGTCATACCTTATGATGTTCGTTAATTTCTTATATGATAGAATTACAGTGCATACATGCGTATTTAAATACCGAGAACAAAATGAAGAATAAGTTGTCTATCGAGTAAGCGAGAATAGATTGAAGGAATTGTGGATGCCGCGTCGAAACGGAAAGTGGAACGTTTTGTCCCGGTGCCGGGGCGACAAAAAATAAATCAATTCTCCCGTTACGCAACGGCACCGCTCCGACGAGAAAGTGACAGCTCCGGGCGAGTTTCGCAGCCGATTTTAAGTGATCAGGGAAGAATTAATGGATCCGGACGGATTGTCTTCGCGCTACCAACGTGCGAAGGTCGTCCATTCCGGATGGCAATTTCACCGGCGCGCCGATGACAAATGACTCGTGCTTCGACGACGTTTAATAGTCTCGCCATCTGCGCTCGAAGAAAAGGCGAAAAGTGGCTACTGGACGGAGGAAGGGGGGCTCGAGATGGAAAACGAGAGACGACGAAAACGGACGGATGATGATGCGAGCAAAATTGATAATACCGGCGGATGTAAACGATTACGAATCCCTCCCGGTCTTTCTTCCTTTCCGCGAGCCGCGCTTCTTGAATTTTGACGAAGCCCACGGCTAGAGGGGAACGCGAAATCGATTCGGGTCTTGGTACTTTGTTAAAGTGCGACCGCAAAAATTCGTCGCTGGCTTTGGCTCCGTTCGTTTCGTTGCGAGAACCGGTTTCGCGAAACGATCACATAATAATGACGCGCTCGCCGCGGCTAGCTTGGGCGAGGGTGAATTTAATGTCTCGCGAATTTCTCTTCGTCTCCCGCGTCGCGCTATCTACCTTTTTATTATCTCAGCAGAATTCTATTCTTTCTGTTGGTGAATGTTGCTGATTCATGAGAAAATTGAATTAGATAATTGATTCGATTACATTAGTCACGTGAATTTGACAGCTTTTAGTTTCTTTAATTGACTATTATACGAAAATATTTTGCGATCATTTTCATAAAAGTTTGTCACTATCCTATGTGCATAATTTCGATAGGAGATGGTTAATAAAAAAATCGATACTGCGTGGAGCGACTGCCAACTAGCAGGCATGCTAATCGCGTTGATTTACACGGTGTTTATATGTATTTATATTTGAGGCGCATAACGCGCACGCGGATGATCTACGAGTTGCATTAACCGAGTCTCGTTAAACGGGGCCCGAGGGCCCGGCGAGAAAGGTTCGACGTTCCCCGGTCCCCCGGCGTCGATATCCTCTCTCGCCGTGGTCGACTCTTTCTCCTTTTCTCCCATCCGTAGCCGCAGCGCTGACCGCGCTCCATGACCTGACCCTTCATAAACTAGGGCCCAACTGTGCTATATTTTAAATTCATATAGACGTAGGCGTTGCGCGGCGTTAAAATAAATACAACAAGTGCCACGCCGGGGAGGCTGCGGCGCGCATCGGTTCGGCTGTATAAACGCCCGGGCCCTCCAACACCTCGTTCGCCCTTCTTCAAAAAAAGAATCGGACGACCAGCCGTGAAAGAAGGAGAGGTAACCGTAACCCGTGAACGTCTCGTGCCTCGCGTGTTCCTTTTGACGTGTTCTAACTTTTCGATTGTTGCATCAAATTACTTAACTAGATTTCTATGGACCTGTGCACTGCATCAATTCTTTACTATATTATTGCATTATATCTTTAAAATATTTTCATGCATTTAAAGTATACAGAATGAGAGTCAGTGGCATCATAAATATCATAAGAAAATCGATCAAGATTCTGGTTCAAAGGCATCAATATAGAATCGTGGTATCTTTTCCTCCTATAAAAGTGGCATCAATATCTCGAGCACGGTATCGATTCTGTCGCTTTGGTCGCGATCCACCCCGGCCTCTCTAAATGGGAATTTTGATTAGAGAGTAGATTTATCGTCCCGCGAAAGAAATCAGAGAAACCGGGCTCGCGGCGACGTGCTGCTAGACTCCAAGCTGTCTGGGATCATTGGCGGATCCTCGGATCTCCTCACGGTTTATTGCCGTTTGATACTCCTTTTTTTTTTTCTCTCCTTTCCCGTCTTTCTCTCTTGTTTGCTACTCATCCCGAACCGAGATTCTCGCGTCGATGTCGGCACGGCTGGCCCAGGGGATGGGAGGAGGAACGGAATGAAGAGCTAGCCGCGCAAAAACTTTCGACTGCCTAGTTCTCGCCGGGCTGCCGTTCGATCTACTTAAAACTCGACGCGTCCTTCTTCTCATTCTGTATCTTCATCATTTTGAAAAAAGTGCAATAATTATCACTTGGATTAATTTAGAGATTGGCACCAGACAACTCGTTATCGTTACAGTGTTACGAATCGTGCTGTAGGAAATATAATTAAATCATAGAATTATGTAGTTTTGATCAGGATTCGTGAATCAGTGAGTGAACGCTACAGGATGCTATTCTGTTATTGGTTCTACTTTACATTCTGTATTTTAAAATTGGAGCAGAATTTCCTTCAATCGTAAACACTGCACAATCGATTTAAATACTTTCTGCCTCTCTGCTGGTAACGCTTTTGGTTATCAATTTCGGCCGCGTAGCCGATGCATAAATACGCGAGATATCGGTTTGACGTACGAACGTGCGTCGTTACCAAATCTTCGCGGCATCGTCGCAGTGCGTTCGGTCGACACGTGGTTTTATCGCGGTCCAAGCTGCTCGGGGTTGAGGGACGGCCGCATGAACGTCTGACAATGAATCGGCGGTGCATCCGGTCATAAGCCGCGCAACACTCCCTCCGCGCGAAAGGTAACTCGATTAAAGCGAAACACGCATTGGACAACGCAGGGAGAGACAGAGGAATGGCACGGGGGCCAGCGGAGCGGAGGGAAGGCACAGGAGGAGACAGTGCCTGGACCAAGGGGAACCTCCTCGCGGGCAATGGAAGTGGTGGCAATACGGTGGTACGCGACTTCCTCGAAGGAAGGAGAGGGCGCGGTTCTACCGCGAGGAGGAATCCTGCGGTAACACATGGAAGGATAGAGTTATTTATTGTTATGGCCGGTTGCTCGGCATCGTTGTGTGTGGGTGTCGGGAAGAAGGGTTCGGGGGCCTCCGCTTTGCCCGGATTCTCTCACTCCCTCTCTCCTTTTCCCTCCAGTTCGGCTCGCACTGTCACTGTTTCGCTTCCTCCCATTCTTTCTTCTCGAGCTCACCGTTGGACTTCGGTATCTACAAATACAGATACCAGACTCTCTCGGTGCTACAACACGGCTCGCTCTCTTTCTTCAGGACCACCGTTCTCTTTCTCTCGCCACGTCTGTCCTCTCTCTCTCTCTCTCTCTTTTTCTCTCTCTGCTCTTCCCCTCCGTCCCTCTCGCTGCTCGCGCCGTTCGTTCTTCTTTTCTGTCGCGCTCTGTCAGGGTCTTTCTGCAACGTGTGCAACGGGGCCGCCCACTCCCGGTGTATACCCCGCTGGGTGTCCAACACCTACCTACATGGCCGCGGCACAACTGTATCCGTCCCGAGGAACTCCGTTGACCCGGTCCACACACCGCGACCGCCGCAAGCCACCACCACCACCGCTGGGACACAGGGACCGCACTAAATTTATCCCCCCCGAACGACTTTATTACATTACTTCGAACGTTTAATTCGAAATTATTACTCGGACCCCGAGCACCGTACCTGCCCGTGAAAGAAAGGGTAGCTTTGATTTACGCCTCAGTAAAAACTGCCAATCCCAGTATCCGAAACAAAAATGTGGCTCCAGTTGTCTTTAATCTCCTCGTCTGGGTATAGAATTATCCCTTAAATACTTTGAAATTGGATTAGATAGAGGATGGCATGTCTGGACCAAGAAAATATTATACTACTTC
>NW_017159356.1:793463-830526 GCF_001652005.2 Ceratina calcarata
ATTCTTCGCCAAACAATATTGTCACTTCCTTAAATATAGAATGCTACTTAAAAGAATTGTTTTTGATCAGTGGTCATTCGTGCCGCATTATTTCGATCAGAATTGTGAACGAGGCAGCGAGATATCGAAATTCGGAAGTGGGCGAGAGGCGGCAGGCCATATTCGTGAGCTGGTTCCGGTTCCACGGGGAGTAAGAACCGGGCAGAGATATTTTTACGAGTCTGGCCGAGGCTAGGGCTCCGGGTTCGACTCCTCGCGGTGGAGTTATAATTTACAGCCCCTCGCCTCGGCCCTTACCCTCCCCGCCTGGCCGGCCTTTCTCACTTTTCGCACGTACTCCCGAAGGGAGATTGTTCCGCCGCGAATGGCCACAACTTCTTAGCCACGCTTAATAGCGTGTCTGCGTTTGTCCGTCCGTCTGTCTGTCCGCCTGTCCGTCTGCTTGGTCTCCTACTCGATTTCTTCGCTGCTGAACAGTGTACAGTCTATCTCACAACAAGGCGATACTTCATTCTCGAAATTGTATTTTACGATCGTATATTGAAACAAGTATCAATTGTTTTGCATAAAATCTAGGAGGTACATGAAAAAGTATAGGCAGAAATTCATACGAGTTTCTTAAAAGCATGTAACCAATATTAATGAGTTATTCTACGTAATAGATATCATTGATTGACTATTGTTATGGTACAAAATTTTAAATGGCTACTCATATTATAGAGTCTAATCGTAATTCGTATGGTAATGTCTGAGACAGTATGTCTTATGGTGCAGACTGTACGTGTGGGTTGTTAGTCGGCCAGTTTATGCTCGACCCGGCCACAAGTATCCTACCTACTGCGTTTGTTTCACGCAGTTTGCAAACTCTTGCCCCATACCCGTCCCCTCGCCGAGCCAGACGACAGGGTTGGTTTAAATTGGATCTGGTTCCCCTGATGCACGCTCCTGCTTTCGGAGAGGAATAGGGCTTGTTCGTTTCCCGGTTGCGAATAAATTAGACCACTACGTACGTGCGCCTTGTACGTTTTGTAGATACTTAGACCCGCGTTGTTCTAACTAAGATAGTCTATACTTTATACGAGTGAGAAATGTTGCAAAAGCTCTCTTCGTTTTAATTTTGTTAATCTCGATTTCAGGGATTTATAAGATAAATATGAATACTTCAAAGCCAGGATATTTGTAATATAAAAGAATTTCAATTCAAGACAATTTTGACTAATAATTACAATTTTTAGTATTATGAAAATATGTAATTCATGAAATTCACTATTAAAGTATTAAATCTTTATCGGAGGCTGCAGGCATGTTCACGTTTGACTGATTTGTCAGTGCTCGTTTATTTGAACACAGATCTCCGCGGATCATCGACCGGCTACGTCTTATTCCGATATCTTGCAATTTCAATATTTCATCCTTGCTAATTTCGTTCCTGCCACGGGACAGAGACATCCTTGCGCAAGGCCCGTGTTCTCCGTCCAACTCGGTCACGCGCGAAATACGAGCTGCGGTGGAAGATTCATTTCCCCGTTGTCGTTCTACGAAAACGAACGATACCAGTCGTTCTGTTCTGGTAGCCGTAGAAACAAATATCGCACCGGTCTAAATCATACCGTTGACACAGACGCAGAGGCACTTCGCGGAACGAAGCGACAAAGGAGCCATAAGACCGGTGAACGACGGTACCCGTAATAAATGACGATTTTACAGTGATTTTTATGCGATAGGAGAGAACGTGTTAGTCAGACTTAGTTGGAGAGACAAAGGCAAAGTGCTAATATCTGTTGCGGTTACTGGAAGTTAATCTGGAACACGGTTTCGGTTCAACAAAATGAATTATGGATGTTATACATTAATAAATAATGTAATTAGTTGACGAATGATGTTGCCATGTATCTGCACTGTACATCTTTTTAAACTTGAAAGGTGGACTTTAAATTTACTAATTAAACGGCACACAAAATTGTGAAACTGTTTAATGTGGTAAGAAGACACGTGAGTCAATTAGCGTCTGGTAAAGAAAAGTTTGATGCAGTTTTATGCACTACGGTAAACCAACCGTGAATAGTAAACGATACATGGACGGATAGGATGGATCTGATGGCGAGGAAGCGCGTCCACGTGTCGTCGGATTTTTCAGGTAGCCGTAGAAGTCACCCTACAGGGGATAAGAAACACGATAGACCCGATGCGTACCGCGAGGAACTATCACCGCGACAAGCTGGATCGATGATCCACCGTCTGCAGTACAGTAATGCACAAAATTATAACAATCTCAGAATGATCATTCTTATAAAAAAAAAATATCAAGACATTCTGTAAACAGAATTCAGTGACAAATTTATGGACGTTCTGAAAACTCAGCAAAATGTATTTTTTAAAATCCTGTTTATTTAACGTTCAAACTATAATTGACTTGTACATAGAATTGTATATTAAAATTGTATCTACTGGAGTCAACTATTATTTTGATTAATTACTATACTCGCGACTTCTCTGATTTAAGAAATTTCATAAATCTGTTTAGACAACAATAAAATTTTCCTGCTCTGTTTTACGCGTGCACAGGAAGGCTACTCGCGTACACAGACATGTAATTGTGGCGGGGCAGAATGAGCGATGAGGCTGGCCAATGATCCGCTACTAGCGAACCGGCACATTGTTACACCGGGGACGGTGTATAGTGTTACTCGGATACACCAGGACGGACTGTTGTGTGTACGAGGTGTTGTTACGTAGGTGTAGAGAGAGAGAAAGAGAGAGAAAGAGAGAGAGGAGAGCCCCCGTGGTAGCGTCGAGGCGACGCGACGCGTCGTAAACTTTCGCCTCCATCGGCGAACGGCTTCGCGCCTTCCTCGGCTCCTCCACCTTCTCCTCTTTCCTGTGCACCCTTTTTTATTCTCTGCTCTCCCGGGGCCCGAGTTCTTCCCCCCCTCCTTCACCGACACCTCAGCCCCCATTCTCCTCGCGCGTATGATTCAGCCTCGCCTCGGTTAAACGCTTATGCAGATTGCCGATAGTAAACGACCGGCTCGACAGAAATAGAGGCCACAAACGGCCGCGGATGGGACCAGGGTGGAAACGGGTGAGCCGGCCACCTTTGTCGTCGCGCGAGATCGTCTCTGCTCGTTCTACAGAGAGACTCACTCATGCGAGCTAAGAATTTAATGTGTTCTTCTACTAATAATCTTGTAGAGAAAACAGGATATAATCTGCAGACTTTCGTCGAAACGGTTAACTGCACCGATTGTTATTTTATTAAATTAGAAGACATTCAAAGATCGGAGTGTCACCTGACATGGAATATTCTCGAAAGCAATCGAAATCTAGTTGAACAAAAATACGTACAGTTTTGAGCGTCGAGTTTCGAGCGGCACATCGAAATTCATTAGAGCGGCGATCTTAACGAGCGGACAGAGCGGCTCGCGGCGATTTCAACACACGTGTCCGCGGTTTGTTTGCCCATCGATTAGAATTCCTGAGGCAGCCTCTCGTTTTTTCGCGGTTCCAAGCAATTTGTCGCCGTTTCCCCCGTCGGTCCGTACAGTAATTAATAAGGCAGCCATTCAACGGAATTACGCGGTACGCGTGAAACGCAAACGCAAACACTTTAACTCTCGTTCGGTCGGAGCATACTAATTGCGACTGGTCGTTGAAAGACAGTCGTCGCTGGCTCGCTAACACGCGGTGTCAACAATCACTGCGGCTTAATTATGCACGCCTCTAATTACCACGCTCCGGCCACCGAGCTGGACGAGGATCAAAAGTGTTGGTCGAGATGGAACCTGGTTACAAGCTAGGGTTCACTTGTTAACGTTGCCTCGTTGATACATTTGCTCAGCGAGGTGTCAGTTGCTTAATTACATAGCAAAGAACGTGAGGTCAATCTTGTTAATCACGAGATCAACGGTAGGAGAGATTTTATATTAGACGACTATATCGAAATAATTTATCTTCGTCCATGTGATCGAATGATTTAATGAAATTAAGTGAAATTCTTACTATCGTTACAATGTGCAAAATATACAGGAATTCATGTACATTACGATAATTGTAATTGAATTAAAGAGAAATACACGGCCTCGGAAAGATGAGTACGATCATTCGACCATAGTTAACTAATCGTCGACTGGAAACCGAGTTCGTGACCACGCTAATTGTCACGACGCGCACGGTTAATCCTAATTGACCGCGAAAGAGGAAAGAGAGACGCGGACAGAGATAAACGGGCGAAGACACGTCGCGTCCGGTCTTTTTAACCAGGAACGTAGCTTCGATTAAGGCGGCCACCTACAAACTGGTCGCATTATATTCTGATTAACGTCTCTCGGGCCTCGCGAGGTGGTCTCCGCTCGCTCCGCGCACCTTGCGTCCCTCTCTTTCCCTCGGCGCGGCCCTTTTTGCGCCGCGTTCCTCTCGGGAATCGCGATTATGCGAGGCCCGAGAGCGACGCGAGGCGTTATCGTCGCATCGACTCGGCCGCGGATAAGAGTAATTGCCTGCCGTTCGGGGAAAACCGGCGTGGGTGGCGTTAATGCTTCCCGGAGATGACTGAGGGCAATCGTATGTACTTTGAAAATTATTCTATAAATGCGTTTCGTTTTATTACCAACGATCTCCCGAACCTCGGCTCTTCAATTACGTTTGTCGTTAGTTTGCATATTCACGTGACATTTAAAAATTGAAATTGGAAGATTCGGGCAAGTTTGTATTTTACAGAACAAATTCTCTCAAAAGAGTTCGTGATAAGTTGCAATGAAGACTCATATTCTTAATAATGAAACTGTAGATCTGAAATTTTCTGAGAAGGTACATTAATTCTTGAAATTCTTCTGGCGATGAAAGAGTAATACTGCGTTACGTTGTCTCAACTCATGCAGGCTCTTGCATTGTTAGTAACGAACCGTCTTCGTGTCTAGCTCCATTTACATTCCCAATTCCGTCCCCGGGCATGTCCACGTGACGTCGGACAATTTTATTAGCTATTCTATGCTATTCCCTGCTGTACCATTCGACCGAGAAAGAAGCTTTACTCACGTGTGAGTCGTTAACGAACAATAATATAATTAGTTAGCAGTTTTGTCTTTTCCTTGTAGAATTTTTATAAATTTAGAAATTCGTACAACATAAATCGTTTCACTGCAGAAAAATTGTAAGAATTAACTTTGATCATTAAAAACTGTTATAAAGCTATAAAATTACATATCACATTTTGCCAACTCATCTTTTACAAGTATTTGTACTACGCGTGGGAGTGAAAAGTTTCAAATAATGTGTATTAAATTATTAGTTTTGATTTCAACTAAAATCAGTTGGACGTCTAACAATATTTGAGATTCGAGGGGGTAACAGAAAAGTTAGATTAAAGCCACGGTGGCTTCGTAGCTCCGTTTCTGACAAGACAATCAAGTAATGCCTGCTCGGTATGCCCGGCGTCGGGGCGGCCGCGCCTCTTGGGTGTTGTAAGCCGCGCCGCCGAAACGAAAAACCGCGCGCGTCGCTTCGCCACCTTCGACCTTCTTGCCCAATACACTAGCTTCTGAATCCTTTATGCGAGCCCGACCTTTTTTTCTTTTTTTTTAAATAGTTTGGATAACCTAAGACGAATTTAAAGTAGTCGCGTGCCTTCGTCTTCTTAGATTCCTCAATGAGTGTTTAGGTTCTATCGTCACTGTTTTCATAAAATAATAACTGCAGAATTGTTCGAACGATAAATTATTATTTTTCATCCATAGTTTGTTTGCACTACTGTAGTTGAAATACTTAGCTATGCCTAGGGCCAAGTAAGAACGGATGTTTAACAGCGATTTGTTCTTTTTTTGCTGGCACGTGTAAAGCATCTTGTTTGAAAAATGAGGCAATAAGGGAACAGCTGAGGAATAAGCGCTTACAATGCAAATAATTTACGACGCGTCTGACACGCATGGACGTAATCGAATTTCACGTTTATTTTCACGCAGTGTCGGCCGCCGGTGATAAAAACTGGAAAACAGGAAGTGACGCGATGCAAATCACGCCGTTACAATAAATTCCAGCGATTTTATTCACTTTGCTCGTACTCCTACGTGTCCTTGAAACCACTACTGCATTTCTCATATGAATAGTTTGCATTTTTAGAATAGTACGATCAAACATGTACGTACGTGCATATTGTAATTCATAATTTTAAGTTTTCATGTTTTTGAAACGATTAAATTGTCGTATTGGTCGGAGGATTTAAAGTTTCTACGTTCCATGCTTAATTCCTTAACAAGGTGTTATTCTATCTTCTAAAATTAGTAGTTAACTCAGCCATTAGGCAAGCTTGTGGATTTTCTATGGGTGTTAATTTGGTAACGACTTCACGAAATCTTTTTCTTTAGAAGCTTCATTTACACCACGCAGCGAGGAATTCTTTGAACCGTGTGATAAGCGTTCACAAATTTTTTTTCGACGTCGGTAAATATTGAATCTCCGCGACATAAGCTCGTTATCGAAAAAAGGGGAATAAAAGAATTTAAATAGACGTTCGAATAATTGTTTCAAGCCTCCAATGTACACGGTTTGGAAAAATCACAAAATTTCACGCGAAGAAGCAATTAGAGATGCAATTATGTTTTTTTATCACCAACAAAGAGACACCGAGGTATGATCGGTGGAGCGTGAAAACAGGTTGTGAAAAAGGGCAACGAGGCTGGCGACTGAAATTATGCAAGCTGATACAAAAATTTCCCCCTCGGCGGCAGTAAAACGCCTTAAAGGCTAATGCCTTTGCATGGGAGTGTATGGCTAACCGCGGGCCCCGAGTGGAAATCGCGTTACACGCGTTATTTTCTCTCCGCAATTATATTACCGAGAAAATGAGATGAGAAAGCAGCGCGGCGGCGGCGGCGTACCAGACCGACAATAATCCGCGAAAGCGCGATGCTAATTGCTTCCTGTTCGCACCTTCGCCTATTGGGATTATTTATGGCCTGGTACGCGTAAAACGCTTCAAATCTGTTGCAATTTAAACTAGATATCGTGACAGTCTTTAAAAAAAAATGATACTTCATGAGGTGTACTTGATCAAATATAAATATGTACATATATAATTTTAATGATTTAATGCAGATGTTAAAGAAGCTATTTTGTATAACAGCACATATGAAATTTTAAGTCTGTTTCCAATAGAATACAATCTGTTGATATTACACGCTCTGATTAATTCTTATATTTAATGTAAATAATGCAATATTTGCCAAGTGACGTGTGCTACGCGTGTTTGTAACTCATTTCTGACGAGAATCAATTCCATCGTTTCATAATTCCCTCGAAAGATGCATAAACGTCAATTATTTACATTCAGCAATCATTTCAGTTATTTTACCATCATCGAGTGGTACGAGGCGTAACGCGAAGTACATTTATTATTTCACATGGAATCACGCGAGGCTGCGTTTATTCCGATTGTTAATATCCGCGATTGAACGGTCCCCACCGCCATTTTATCCCGATGTCGATCAATTATGATAAATAGTATCGGAGTCCACCCCCCTCGAGGGCGAGGCGATGCAAAGAAGCCGATCACGTACACGCACACGCGCGCGCGCGCGAGCGCACATTACATACATATATAGAAATAGGAAAGCGTCGCGTTGGCCCGATGAAGGGTGACTATCGAACGGCCCGCGATGACTCAGGCCTTTTTTTCTTTTTACTACTATCGCCCGATGATAATTCACGTCAGGGGTGCGCGACACGATCGGCAATCAATACTCCCTGCGATATACCCTCCTCCTTTCCCTCCACCCCCTTTTCGATGATGATTCCACGTGCTAACGGCGCTGTCCCCCCTTTGCCCCTCGCTATGGAAACGGAAGAACGATTTCGCTGTTTGGAACGATTTAAAACGACGCGACATGTTCTACCCGAAGGGTGCACGATTTTGTTTGTGGAGGATAAAACCTTATTTGTTACTTGGTATTTCATTTGTTGTTTGGAATATGACTGATGAAAGGTTATATTTTTTTAAATTAAAATAACTAGGCTAGTGAATATAATTTAAATAAAGATTTATTTTTAATCAATGTAAATGTACATAATTCCTGTGCAAATTAGTTGAAGAAAAATTACATCAATTTTATATTGAAATTAAATACGTTCGGTGGAATATCTTACGTTTATAGATCAAAGTCTACTAAACAAACATTAGAGGTATTAAAGAATTCTAAACGTGAAAAATCGATCCTGCCAGTGAAGGAGAGCAAAGGTTTGAATTGAATGTGGCAAACGGGTCTCATAAGAGCAGAAGCCCTAATGACATTCCCTCCGATCAAAGGAGGCCACCCTCGAAATTTAAAACGCTCCCTTTTTTTAGCCAAAAAGGAACGAACACTGACGAGGGTTAATGCTGATCACGTAGCCCCGTGTACGTGTAACCTTTTTCGTAAAATCCATCCCTTGTCATTTTTCCCTACTGGCCATCGATCAATCAGCAGCTTTTGAGAAATCGTTGAAACGGGGGAGACCGCGTTGGGAATCGAAAGTCGCCATCGTAACACATGGCTCTAGAAATTATTTCACCTTAGCATATATTTTATTAACATATAGAAAATTAATATAATTCCACATATTTAAATTTTATTTCAAAACTCGTTATACTAATTTTGCAATTCAGACGTGAACAAAGTTATGTCATTTAAATCAGTATCACAGATCATCTCGTAATAAATTGGATTATAATTTTTCTAAACGTCGAATAAAATCTTGTCTCGCATTACAGAATGGAAAAAGTTAAAGAACTCGGAAAACCACAAATCTCTCAATCGGAACACGAGACTTTCAAACGAAACTCGAAGTAGGAAGTAGGAAGGAATCTGCGAGATCGCCGACACTATTTACGCGATCGGTTACAAAGTGGGAATATCAAATGGGCGAGTTAAGTGTATCCTTCTTACCGCTCACGTACCTGCTCGCAACGATCAGGGCTTGATCGAAGAACGCGCATACCCGTTTGGGACCTACAGATATAATCATAATGGCAAGAATTTCACGGATAATGCGCGTGCATACGCGATGCGGACTCCGGCCATCGAATCAGTATGCGAGCCGCCACGCGGAAAGTTAAACTTTGTCATCAGTACACGCAGGAATACGTATTATATTGTTCTTTCCTACTACTGTCATCGGGTTTCGCATCAATTATTAAGGACATCCCGGCTGAATAGTAACGGGTATCTTAAACGAAATTACCCCGCACTCCTCATACTAAGCAGCCGTGCGATATAAATAATATCCGTGATAAGTTCGCCGTTTTACAAGACTGAAACTGTTCCAACATTGCGTGGAGTTCGACGACCCATAGTTAAACTTAGAAACTACATACTGTACGATACGAAAGTTGTGACAGATTGAAGCTTTAATTATTGTATGAGAATACTTTGTCTCTTTAATAACAGACTGGTTAGAACGTTCGTTGAAAATCAGACGTTCCGGCAACCGCATGAAGACAGGAAAAAAAATCAATGAATCAGGAGGCAGAGGTATCGAGCGGTATAATCGGATTGCGATAGTTCACTAATGCGATCTCGCGGTTTCCGCGACAAAAAATAGCGGTAATAGCGCGTTTAGCAAAATTTGCTCCCCGGAGTAAAAATATTAAGTCCCGGTAATCGATCGGCAACGCTTGCGGTGCCCCATCGAGCATAAAGAGAATAAGAATACTCAGGTGGGGAAGAGAGGATAGGCACCCTCTTACCGATCACGTACCGAGCCGAGCCCGATCGAACGTGCCACGAACATCTGGATCGTAGAGTAACATAATCATAATGGGAGACGTTTTGCGGATAATCCGTGCGCGTACCTATGGTCGACCCATCGATTCAGGTATACGCGCACCCATACACTCCCGCGCCGGCGGATAGCTCCAGGGATACACGTACACGCAGTTACGGAGCTTCACGGACAGGAACGCGGCGCAGGTGGACGTGGCGGTACCAAATGATCGTCGTTCGATCTCCATTTTTTTTTCCCCCCCCTTCTTATTCATTCCCATCCTTTTGTTCTTGTTTCGCTGCTTATTCGATTTGCTCGATCCGAGGCGGAATACGAATCCGGCAAAAAGCGTTAAACGGCGTCGGAGAGGAAAAGTTGATACAGTGTACAGCGCGGCGAAATTGCTTCGGGGATTCGAATTGGATTGCGCTAATGACGATGCCGGGCGTGAATTCGTGTCTGAAGTGAATTTCTGAATTATGAACATAATTTACAAGCCGCGCTACGGCAGGAATGAGTATTTAATAATAGTATTAGTGATTTACGGTTTGAACAATCGTATTATCGATTTCGTCGATGTTCATTTTAATGTATCTTTCGTTTGGCACATGTACACGTTTGAAATGACAAAAATCTGTTGATTATATTGATACAATATGTTGTGCGCGGGACTGTACTTACATTCCTTAGACGCATTGCCGGTGCACATATAAATAATTTGATATACGATTATGCATGTATGCCACGCGCAATGGCGTGCACGCGCACGCACACAGAGCGGGCCGCTGCTAATGGAATATTCGCGGCCGAGCGATGGACGAAGAAGGAGAGTGAGATGCACGTCTTTACATTTCAAATAAGAGTCGACGGCTCCGTACACTCTCCGGGTTTCCCTTCTCTCCCCCGTGGTCTGTCCGCGCTGCGCATGGGGGCTGGTTCCCTCTTCTTCCTTATACGTATTCATTATTGGTACGCACCTGGTTATACCCAGTCCTGTTCGAGACGTGCGTAGCCAGGCCGAATTCTCTTATTTGTCATAAATCAACGCCGGATCACGCAACAGTCCGAGAATTCGTGATTTCGGTCTGGCCGACTCGATGCGCTGACGTGGGACGGATTTGCGATGCGAATTCTTACCGGGCCCAGGTATCCATCCGATTGTTCCTCCGTTTCTTCTCTTTCCTCTTGTTGCTTCCTACCCTCTTTATTTACTTTCGCCTCCTCGGACCGTTCGCTTTTACTCGGACCTCCTCCCCGGCTGCCCTCTTCCCTCTTCGTCGCGATCGCGCTGGAATCCGAGCTTTCCTCTCGTTCCTCATTTCTCGTTTTATTCCTCTTCCCCCGTCGTCCGGTGATCCGCGAGTGACGGAACGTCGAATTAATTCGATCGGTAAGAGGACTACGGAGATCCGCTGCCATTAGATTCATAAAGAACGCGTACCTATATTATGAGTTTGCAGAAGGGATTTGTAATTTCGCCTCGGATAGTCGACGGTGATGTATGACGGGCGTTGCTCGATACTTTCGGCTCCCGAGCTGTTACCGGCTGACGTTCTCTTTGTGCCTCGCGAAGAATCAGTAGATATTCAGCAGCGAAATATTGATCTAATTATTCAACGCTCTTCTCCGCGATTATTAATGTCAGTTTGCTGGATTATCTGTTGATGTAATTGTTCCGACGCTCATTTTTCACGCGCGCGTTTAGCTTTCGCACGCTCCTTCCTGCAGGTTTCCAATAATTACAGAACTTCGTTCAATCGAACTAATTTATGTCTGTTCATGTATTTCATTTATTATCATCAGATTTTCTATATGTTTAAAAATTATTCGTACGTGTGATTTTATTCTTGCTCGAGTCTAACGCGAGACATTTTCCAACGGTTGAAATAAAATCGAAAGACCCCATGAGAGAGGGACTCGATCTAACGAAGCCCAACCCAACTACGTTAGTCGTCGCCGAGGGTTGTCTCGTTATCTTTTACAGATAGCGAGGCCCACCGCCGTATATGCCGTACCCTCTCAACCTCGTTCGCCTTCCACGTGGAACCAGCTCCATAATCACGGCGAATCCTTATTTATTGAGAATCGATCGTATTCAAATCCCTCCCCACAGATTCTCCTTCATGGGCCCGGGACTGAACTTCTTTTCTCTGACCACGGAAACGAGATTTATCTCGCGTCGTTTCGAGAACTTCCCTTTTTTCCTAAGAAAAATGAGTCCAACTTGTAATGGAGGTGTCCGGTCCAGATTGAATTTATTTTGCTAATCGAATGAATTATAACTAATTCATCGAGTGTTGTAATAATGAATGATACAAGAACAAAATTATATGTGTAATTTTTACTAATTGTATTAATTTAATACTAATTCAGTTAATTTATGAAATAGCTACGCATTATATGAAACAACTAAACCTTCTCGGTTTTTACAAATTAACAATTATATAAATATATAAGTTATGAAATAGTATCAAGCTTCAGTAATCCAAAGTTCGATAACACATATTGACCGATCGCACACAGGCAGTTAGTGCCACGTGGAAACTAAGAATACGAAAATTCCAAACCTACTCAACGTGCATTCGACCGAATGCCAATCTTTCTTGAACATCTCGAGCCAGCTTGTTTGTCGCTAAAGAAATATTCAAATTGCCCGGCTCGTAAAACGATTTCCAGTTTTGCACGAAAAAATGGTTTCTGGTCCACCCTCGAAGCACACGGCCCCTCTCAAAAGCGAACCGGAGCTCGGCTGTGTACCGATCGGCACTAAAAATCGCGTCGCGAGCGTGGAAATGTAAAACATAACACCGTTCCCTCCTCCACGGCTTCTACAATGAGACAGAGGCAGCGCACTGGGTCGGACGGCCGTAAAACGGGATAAAGGACCCAGCGTTATCTCGCGAATTGTCACCGGCCGAGGTCTTTTTACGGGCTTGGCCTGCGCCGCGTTAAACGCGAGTTTTACACGTGGCTCCTCCGTTGTTCGCGCTGCAAAAGGAAAACGGGCACGTAATTGCGATTCCTGGCTGGCAGATTAAACAAGAACGAACGACAACGTGCATTTTCGTATTAAAAACTGTTTGCCAGCCGTCTTACGAACTCGTTGATAAAATTTTGCATAAACAACGCCGGTCATCAAATACATATATCTTAAGGTAATATAAAGTACGAACGATATTTTTCTAAACTGTAAATTTCCAAAGCGAAATAGGAAGCGAGGGACGTTCATTTGAATTCCTTGCGCAATTATGCGATTTAACATGATCAGAGAAAGTCGCGTTAAGCTTACAAATCACCGGGCCGGTTCTGGCGACAACGGTGAATGTAAATAATAAGTGTAATCTTTAAACAACGTTCGGCGGTAATCAAACTATTAAAGTCCCATCAATCGAATTAAAAGTAATGACGCTGCATCGCATCGGTATCTTGGTAATGGGACTCATTACCAGCCGGTTAACGTTTCCGTGTTTTCCTCGAACGAGGCGATGTGTTAAACGAACGCGTGCCCCGTTACATGTACCGTCTTCCTTTGAAAACTGTATTCGGTTCAATGCGGACGCACCGCGTTAATCAATTCTTCAGGCGCCCCGTTAACATTGTATTTCCTACCTAATTGCAATCACTTTACCTCTACTGTGGCAGCGAGTAAAAAATAAATTGATTCGACGAGCACCGAACGGGAAATTTTATTTAAACTTTAAACGCAAAGCTAATATTTGACCATCGCCGAGCGCGGGATTATTATTTCGCATAACTCTCCATCCTGGGAAAGAGATATCTTTAAAAAATGGATGAGAACGGGCGGGCGGAAAATTGACTGAGGAAAAGCCGAGCTCGCGAGGTAGCCAAGCCCCGGGACTCGTGCGTGAACTTTCCTGAATTTCCTTAGGCAAATATTGGCTCCGCTCGCGTAACGGGGGCGGCTCTTAGGGGAGGTTGCTGAGGGCGAAGAAAATGAGATTTTTTCCGTAAGACAGAGAGACCTGGATCTGACGCGAAACATGGAGTTAGCTTTCGCGTGTAAGGAAAAATCATGTCCCAAATATAATTCGCAATAGCGATGCTTATTTTCGTATGCTTACTATTGGAAAGCTTGTTATTTAAATATTTCAATATTATCTACAGTCAGTGTCTTTTGTGTTTATAAATTAAACAAACGTTTAAATATACGTTTTCAAAATAATGAATAATACATACAGTAAATAAGAGGATAACAGATGTAGATTACTGAACGAATAAAGTACATAATTATATGTATATAACAAATTCGAAATTCAATTTAATCTTTCATCAAACTTCTCCATTCACCGGAACAACCCCGATATCTTAGCGTGGGGCTAATCTCCCGCTCCCATATATCGTTCTTTCGAGGTATTCTTTTATTATTGAAGGTCAACATAGCGAAGATACTTGGACAATAACCCGTAGGCGAATTCCAGAGGAACCTCGGAGGTAGGGAGGTCAGGGCCTAGATTACAGAGAGGGAATAACGTAGGAACCGGAGCCAGTGGTGGCTCCCGTGGGCGAGGGCTCAGGGAACGGCAATCATCCCTACTTGATGAGCTTTTCTTATTTTCCCGGCGGAGTTTTAAAAACGACCGTTTCGCATGCAACCCGAGGCTCTATCCTCGGTTCGATTGCCTTTGTCACTTATTCCTTTACCCCACCAGTCGCACACTGATAGACTTTCGTAAATCGTGCGATGAGTACATTTTTTAATATTAATTATACAATGTCGTGCTGTAGTTAGGATAATTCCCTATCTGTTTTTTTCTTATGATTTATTCCTTAATACCGTGTTATTTTCTTTGCTAATCTAAATTTATAATATCAACAATCGTGCGTCGAACAACAATGGGATGAATAAAAATAGCAAAAATCCATCATTAAATTCTGAACAGATAGTTTGGTAAGAGTGGACGAGTGATCTTGTGGCACCTGCGCAAACACAAAGAAACTTTCTCGACTGAACATCCACGGTGTCTGGCAATCATCGAGCATTGAACGAAAGATTACATTAGTAATAAGCCATTGATATTTCATGGGGCTCGATCCCGGTAACATGGTCCACACGTACGTATCACCGGCGCACCAGGGCCGGCTCCCAAGAGATCTCAATCAAGGCGAAAAATAATTTTTATCCCGACCGACCCACGCGAGGCGGCCAAGACGTAGCCTAATAATAATCTCCGTGGCGTGGGGCTCTGATCGAGTTTCGCTGCGCGTTCGATCAAGCTTCTACATTCGGAATATTTTATTCACTTTTTTAACTGTGGATTTCATACGCAAAACCGTTTGAAAACGCCCGTCTGTAAAAACATCTGATGAATATTATAGATTATCGAGAACATAAATTATCGTGCAAGTTTTTTGTCGATGCATTTTTATATTAAATACGAAGAAAATTATTCAATTTAATAAAGTCTCATTTAAAAAATCTTGATCGCTGTGACGATGGGAGAACATAATTTGAATGAAACGACGAACAAGAGGGAGTGAATCGATAACACGTTTTCCTCGGCAAATGAAGAAGGCTCGCTCCTCCGGTTCTCGTCTTCAGCGTTTCGTCACACCTCCACGCCTCCTTTGTTTTAGCCGCTTCGCCTCCTCGGTTTCGGCCCGGTTTTTCGTCCGGCTTTTTGCCCGCGCGTTTCGCCACTCAACTAACTCCGGTAGTGTCACGTCATCGCCGTGGCTGTCCGACAGCTAACCGAAAGGACCTCTCCACCGTGTATACGCGAAGATATTAGAGGTATGCGAGAACCACCGCGTTCTCCCTTTACCGAGGGGCAACGGGAGGTAGGATTCATTCTGTTCCATTCCTTCTAGCCTCTTCTTTCTGCCAGGGGCCCCGTTCGCGGCTCCTAATTCCACAAAACAATGCCGGGGCCCCTACCGATTAAACGTGATCGCCAGTCTCCTCTCGTTTCGTTGGATTAAAACGCGCTCACGGCGGAACAGTTGGCGGAGGCTTTAATTTGACTAGGAAGACGCGCCGAGGTACCCTTTTTGCTACACTGGCTGAAACCGCTCCACGGGTTCCACAGAATCGTGCGCCACGCATAGTTAATGAGACTCCTCTTTTTTCTTAATATTCGAAGGTAGCTAGCGGCCTCGTCCGTGAGCATGAATTTATTCCATGTGGAAAGGTGGTATTTGATCTCCCGTTCTTTGTTGAAAGGGATGCTTCACTCAGGTGTTGAACGTTCACCAGATATCCTTTCGGGTGTAACATACCATTATTGTTAGAAGATTCCTCCGTTATTGTATTATTCTATTATACAATTTTATAAACGATTAAATGTCAATAAAAAATATTAACTGAATACAGAGGTAATATAATGGAGATGGCATTTGAAATTTGTTATACGCGTTTTAAAATACGAACATCATTTTAAATGGTGTTATTTTTATATCTCGTCGCAACAGACGAGTTCTAACGATGGTGGTGATAGAATTACGATGGCGCATACCAAAAGTGCGGGACAATTAACTTAAAACGCATCGGCCTGATTGAGAAAAGGCTCCGAGTCCCGGGCTGGGCGTCTGCCTGTCTGTTTGTGGGCATGTCTGACATCGTTGTTGGGCATGGCCGGCCTGAATGGGCCTTGGAATGCGGCACCCACACCACCGGTTCGGTTGTATTCCCTTTATACGCAAACACGCTGGGCCGGTGCTCACCCACGCCATCGGCCGATGCGATAGGTGCCCCATCAACGATGGATAAAACAAAATTCATCAGCTTAAGATAGATCTTTTTCATGTTTATAAGCAAATCGATAACATCACGATTGATGATTAATAATATGTAATATTTATTAATACTTTTAAAGAAATCTTAGTATATGTTTCTATCAAGAATGAAATTCTGAAAATTTGGTAATATAAACCAACTCTGATATTCTCATTTATTGTTTGTTTATTGTACATTAATTCTGGTTACTAATTATAATATATTGAAGATGGTCAAGAAATTAATATAATGAAATTAGAAAGAAAAGATTGTTGAAAAGTGAATAAATATTTTTGATTTTAAAAAATTATGAAGATGAGAGAAACATTGTAAGAATTGTTAACCTAATTTCAATTAGAGAATTTTATCCTGTAACTATAGTCGGGGGAACGGTTTTGTAGCTGAGGATCGTTCGCCCTTGCGAAGTCTCGGGAACCTCGGAATGCCGCAGACCTAATAGCCTCCGGTGGCGCTCCGCGTGCCCCGCAGTCTAGTCCTCTTCGTGGCCGCATACCTTCGCCGCCCGGGGCCCGGGGCATCACGTCGTAACGCGGCGACGCGATGGACCCCGGGCCTCGAGCTCCG
This sequence comes from Ceratina calcarata, assembly GCF_001652005.2. Classification (NCBI taxonomy): domain Eukaryota; kingdom Metazoa; phylum Arthropoda; class Insecta; order Hymenoptera; family Apidae; genus Ceratina; species Ceratina calcarata. The sequence goes on from NW_017159356.1 coordinate 810,514, forward strand.
GGGTTATGGTAGCCACGCAATTTTCGTTTCGTCGTTTTGGCCGAGCGAGGCGCGACCAGGGAATCGTCAGAACGCCGAACGAAATGAATTTACTGCGTTGCAACGTTCGAGTAGAACAGATAGCAAGTTTACATGGAAAGCTGATTTCAATTTTCACTTTGAGAGGATCTTCGCATTGTCAGTGAGGATTCTCTGTCAGAGATATTGGACAGGGTTAATCACTGACGTTAGAATTATCTCAATTGTGACGTAGTCATAGTCAAACAATAACGAGTCTCGTGTTACATACGATGCATCAACTTTCCAAGCGAATATTCGGTAAAATTCGATATTGATACAGAGGCGCGAGAATTCTGTTTCATTTTCGCGGCCGCAATATTCCGGCGAGCATAAATCTTTTGCATAATCCAGGCTGACGCGATCGTAAAAAGAAGAACGATCGGTTCTTAAATTAACAACAAACTCTTCTTCGCTGGGTTGGCAACATCAAAAGAGCCCTTTAAAAAAAGCGCGATTTCAAAGATAACGGCCAGGGTCCCATTGAAAATCAGCGCGGCGCGATTATGCATTTTGCGGGTCCGTAGCGTCCGGCCAGTTCCAATTATCCCGAAACTTTTGTCCTTCCGGCTGGCTGGAAGGAAGAAGGCCCCCGGTCTGGGTCAATTCCCTTCCCACCGCGGCCGGTTCCCTCCGGCTGGCGAGAAACGGGCACAAAGGAACGAGTCCGTTCGTTCACGGTGGACCAACGATGCGCTGATTAAAAATTATCACCCGACCGCTACAAAAGGGCCACTTGCCCGCTTCACGCTCCTCTCCTCTTCTTCGCACAAAGATCTACCCTCGGCGGTTACTTCGCCCTGACTCTATTCTCCTTATTTATCTCGTCCCCCAGAAGCTAAACGCGTTGCGGTGAACTTGGCGAAAGAGGAAACTTGCCAGACGAATTAAAAGTTACTCGTTGGACAACAGCTTTCACAGGGATCGAGCGATGCTCGTAGAAACATTAGTCCCCGCTTTCTCAGGGTTCGAGTTTGTAGAAAACGTCGATGAATTCCAATTGCAAGAAATTGTTCGCAAAATCTTTTGAGACGAAAATCTGATTTTCAATTCTCAACGCATAATATATACGAATGTCGTCTTATAAATTATTTTTAAAGCGTCTATTCTATATACTTCTTTCTATCAAAGCTTCAATTATTTTTTCCATTAACGTCGATCACCTCCGCGATTCGGCGCTGATCGACGTCACTTGGAACCGTCCAGGGAGAAGGCGTAACGTTCTGTTAATCAATAAACGAAGAGGATAGGACCGTTACCGGCTGGCTCGATCTTTTCAGATCGATTCACCGCACCGTTTCGGGCGGTACACAACGCGGCTGTGTATACGTATACGAATACGCCCAACGGCATTCACGAGCGCTGGTCACGAAAGGGACCGTGACTCGCGACGTGATTCGCGCGTATCGTTGCCCTCACGATAATCCTGATGCCAGTGAACTTTCAATCCCCGAGGATGCTCCGGGCTAGTCGAATCTCGCCAGTCGCTTCCTCCTCGAACTACAAATCTTCGTTGACTGACCTTACTTATTAGGAAATTGCAAATTGTGCCAACTAAAAGTTTTCTATCAATTTAAGAAATGAAATCTGACACCCTTCGAATTATGTCAAATGGTGTCGTTAGTTCATTCTCTTGTAATTTTTTCTATTAATAGAACTTTTAATTAATTTTGTAATACGATTATTGCCTCGTACGAAATTATATAACTTTTTTTTTTTATTGTGGAGCTTTCTAACAGAAATCTGAGAAGTAATAACTGTGACCTGGCTGCTTTAACTTCCTCACGGCCTTGAGTCCTTAGAAACGTTATTCGGTTTCATCGGGTATAAGTTTCCAGTGAGGAAGCTGCCAGCCGAAAGATTTATTTTAAGAATCGCCTGGGCTGGTGACGTGGAAGGACTCACCGGCCCTCGCGTCGCGTCGGAATGTCTTCGACGCAGAATTATCCTGCCGGATTGAAATGAGTTCTAGGAATCGGGGTTAGAAGAGAGTTTGGCCGGAGTATCGTTCTAGTCCACAGAATTGATGGCTCCTCTAGTATCTTCTCTACTGTTCACTGTGCTAATTTTAGATGAGAAAGATTTGCCAGAAATATTTTTACTTCCAATTATTCAAATCCTCAAACGCTCTCGAACTCATAGCGCGTTTTTGACGTTTCAGAAATCATATGACAGTACAGTAAAAAATATGTTTTTAATAAAGAATCCTAGTCTATGGAGTTAATATCATGAATGATTAACATTCAAAGAAATCGCTATTCTCCTGCATTTGGGATTTTTATGAGACCTGCAGGACGTTAAATTTTTGTGCGGATGGAGATGTAAAAGGAGATGATGTGCAATATCGGTTGTTGCAAAACTCCGAACGATTTGAGAAGTTGACGCGATTTGGCAATGCGCGAGTTCCGCCGCCACCCGGTCGCACTATAAAAATCTTATCGGCGATCTTCCCGCGGCTCGGGTGGGGACGCTTAATATTAATGTCTCCTCTCGCGGCGGTGGTATCCTCGCATCCTTGTACGACGCACCGGGTGACCTCGAAACACGATCGCGTTAACCCTCGATTTTTAACGATACGCATTACAATGTAACGTTATAAATTCAAATATGAGAGAAGCAGTTCGCAAAACAAGTAGTCCACCTTCGTAATGAATTTATGCGCCAGTTAAATGTCATTATAAAAATCAAATTTATAATAACATGAATCTTGCTTTAAAACTTGTGCATAAAATATATTATTATTGTTTCTTGTTGTTCATTTTACTTGACGTCGTTTCGTATCGAATTTTTTTTATGTTAAAATTATATTCAATGTCTGTATCAAATATACAATAATTCCTTGCCTATGGAATTCAAAATGTTTGCCTAAAAATAAAAGCGAAATAAATGGAAACTCTTGAAAATGTGTGTGTGTGGTTGATTAATTGAAGAGCGAAGACCTCAGGAATTATCGCGGTCTCAACTATTGTAAGAACTCTGATAAAGACTATCGAGGCTATCAAACCTCGATTCCATTATTACCGTTCGCCGCATGACTTTCGCCGATAATTGCGAGTCACCTCGCTCAGGGGACTTTTCGCAACTGTTGGGGGATCGTTGCACGCAAAGGTCGCCACGTAATTTCCAAAGGAGCAATAGCCATGCTCCTAATTGCGATAATGAGCCAGAGCGAGACCAGATACACGAGCGTTGCGTTCGATTCTCTTCGACTAATGACCAAGCGAATCTCACGGTGTACGCATTCCTAAACCGTCACGAATGTTGGGAACATTCTCAGAACGATTTATTGGCGAAACGAACGAATTTCCTCTTAATCGTCCCCGATTCGATGCGAATAAAGCACAAGCAATTTCATTCGTTTCCTCTTAATCAGATACTTGCCAATTAATTTATTTCCAAGCTTTCCAACAATAAAACGTTATTTGATTCTGATTAAATTACATGTCCAACGATCAGACCAAAAGTAAAATGCACATTTTTATAGAAAATTTCTGGTTTTCATTTCCTAAATTGACATCATGTTTTATATCACATAGAAACCCACAATTTTGTCATTTAATTTAATAATTAAAAGATGTGTATGGTGGAAGGGAACACCCGTTAGAGGATGTTAAAAGCGGGCGTGCAGGGGAATCGTGCAACCAGGTACGAACGTCCCGTATCCTCCGGCGTAACGTATGAACACCACGGGCCCGAGCTGGTATAGGAGTTTAATTGGTGGTAATATGAATCCGCGTAATATAAACCGCCATCAGTCTCGCGCCGGGACGGTGCGCGAGCAAGAGGGAACGTACTGGCCCTCCGTGGCGAGGAGCGGAGAAAGAATGGGACGAGTCGGATCCCAGTCAGATCCCGAAACGATGTCTCCACCTTCGTAATACCGACGACTCTTTTTATCACTGTCGCGAGTACATTGCTGCCCTTTGAACGTTCCCGGCCCAACCCCCGAGACTAACGGCGAGCAATTTAGATTGCAGCCGATCCGGTTTGTCGAATCATGGAGAATTAGGCGTTCCTTAATAGAAGATAGTTTCGTGACAACTATTCTAAATTATTGGAAATTATTCAGAGCATTGATATTCGATTCATGTACATATATTTTTGTATTAACTTTTATAGTTTATTTACTGATAATTATATATATAAGATTTTTATTGAAAATAGAATAGATTTTTATAATGTATCGATTAGACTGCCAACTTGATTGCAAAAAGGTTAATACATTGTAATTATTCATTTTTCTGAGACTTTAAGGACTCCTAGTGTTATTGACTACTATTTTTAAAACAATTCTGTTGGTAATTGCATCAGGGACCGAAGCTCGTTGATTCGAAATGGAATCGTAAGTCTGACGATCTCGAGAAGATAAATACCCGATCGGAGAAAGGTTTCCGAGGAGGGATTCGATGCCATCTCTCAGAGTCACTCTCTTTACTCCCTTGGAACCACCCTCGCATTTTCTCTAATGTATTCACAAATCTTCGTCCTAACGTCGCTTCACTGAAGCGTATTTACCTTTGCTGCGGAAACAGTAACTGCTAAAGTAATTCCTCAATCACATATCTTCTTTATAACATTAGTATTTATTAAGAGCGAAATAAATCTTCATCAAAGTCGAATTTTATTAAGTATATTCAGATTGGACTTTGTATAAAAATTCGTAGTCTAACGAGAAGCGTTCGAACATTTTCGCGATAGGGTCTTTCCTTTTTCTCGCAGCCCTCGAGGAAGGGTGGAATTCATTTCGCGGCCCAACGCCCTCGTCTCAGACAGCACCGTTCGATCGCTTCGATTATCCTTATTCCACGAACCTTGCCACCCCCTATCTTTTTCTTCCACGATTCCCCATTCCCGTTTCGGGACGAGCGACTCTATCCTTCGCGACTCCGCGTTCCGCCTAACCCCATCTCGTCCCATCGCCCCCTGAGAACGAGGCTCTGAAAATCTATCGGTCGGGCTGCAGGTGCCCGAGAAATCCCTGCCACGGCGCGCGCGGTAGCTGATTTTCTTCGTGAAAGCTACTCGACTGAAAGATACCGATACCGATGGGGAATGGAGATGTAGGAACAAGACTTGGAAGACTAGAAGAGTTCACTGATTGAGCTCAAAGAATAGTACGACGTTCAGTAAAAATTCTTGGCTGATATTCCAACAGACTTTCTGTCTTTCATTATCTTCTCTGTTAGATATTATCATATCCTTCTGTTATGCTAGTATATCGTCGGATTCGGAGAATCTTCTAACATGTATGATATGAAGAAGCTCGCGTCGCGTGAAGCACGGTAGAAATTTATTCATAATCGTGTACGAACGCGAACGTTTCGGTGCCAGGAAGAAGAATATCCCCGGTAAGACAGGGAGAGGAGGGGTGGAAGTCGCGTCGTCATTCCGGAATATGAGATTTCCACCGGGTGGGCAGGGACGGTAAGGAGGATCGAACGAGGTCCAAGCCATAGGATCCGCGGGAAACTCAGCGGAGGGGCCGAGCCATAATGGGCTCGAGGGATGGGGGTAGGTGGAAACTCGCATAAGCCGGCGAATCTGGCGAACTCGTACGCGAAGAAAAGCGCGTACGAGCACGCGGGCACGGTGAGAGGGAGGACATTATTGGATTCTGAGCATTCCCGGAGTTATTAAAATTCGAAGCGAACCGCGGGCCGAGGGACGCGGCCAGAACGAGAACTCGCTCCCACCCCCGCGTTACGGCCCGGTGCCCCGCGGGGGTGGAACGTCTGTCGAAGAATATTAAAGTCTCGATACCCTCGCCCCGCCGCCCTGCCGGCGTGCCACGGGGAAAAAAGATGACGGGCCTCTGTGTAAACGTTACCCGGCGCTTTTCCTTACGCGGTTTGTTAGCCACAAGGGCGCCTCGAAAATTGTCAGGGAAGAGGAAACAGGATTGCGTAAGGGTTTGGTTGATTTAAAGAATGATATCGATATGGACTGGCGTTAAAGTGAAGCGAATCAGCAAAGAAGATCTTTAAACAATACTTAAAACAATTTGCATGGTACTTATACATGAATCATACTATATCTTTCATTCGCTTTTCTGTATACAAAATCATCAACTGATCGTTTTCCTCTGTTTGAACAAACGCGGATTAATCTTGTTCATTTCCACACGGAGTTTCGCATGAACGATTAATTTACCAAAGAGCGATATCGCGATATCTCCGGCAGTCTTTTTATCAGCCGTCTCCGCCTATTCTGCGCCGATGCTATCAAGCCCTATTATCAAATCAAAATGATCAATCATCGGGGTCAATAGCGAAGACCGGCGCGGCTGAGGGTGGCTTTTCTCACCGGCGCGCCGCCGCTGCGAACACAATGGGCGATAGCCAGATTTTCAAGAGGGTCCGGTAAAAGGCGGCAGAAGTCACCAAGGGCGAAGGGTGGGACGGGAAAGGTCGTCCCTGGCCAGGGGTGTTCGTCTCGCGCGAGCAAATACGGGATGCCTACGCGCAATCGGCGTAATCGTTCGCCATCGATCATGCTTCGACAATAAGCCTAATATGATTCCGCGTGGAACGCGAGCGAAATTGAACTTGCAAGGTGATACTCTTGTTAAGCAAACGAGACTCATGCTTTCAATGTAGTTTCTGGGTGGAGTAATAATGCAATTAACGTGATTAGGCTTCTAATATTTACCCGAAGATGAATCTTTTCATTCAATCTCTTAAGGTCTATGGATTCTGTTAAAATGGGAACGTACATCAAAGAGGAGTTATTGACACATTTATAAAAGAAAATCTCCATGTAACTTAAGAATTACACAAAAGCTTTAAGCTAATCAGCCCCGTGTCCCCTGGGAGGAAAATGTGGCGGACAATCAGCATGATGCTAACGAACAAATAAAAATCCCTTCCGCGTATTACGTTTTTCCGACGCATTAGCTGCGCACAATGGTTTCCGTGAAAGGTACGACGGTAATGGGTGACGAGAGCCGAGGAAGAAGGCAAACAGTTTCCCCGCGTGACTGAATATAAATAAATTCGGCGCAAAAACGACGGATGCAAACATCGGGCCATGGATGTTCACATATGTATGTGAATGATAAATAAGATAATTTGGATTAAAGATAAAGCTTGCAACGTAGACGAACAAAAAGTATAATATTACATATAGCTGTTTTTTAAGTAACTGTGAATTCGAAACAATTACATCCTGCAAAAAGCTAGATTCTAATTAGAATGCGATTTTTCACTTCAATACGAAAACATTTTCTCCAAAATGGATTCACTGTTTTTTATCGTACCTCGATTGGAAGTATTTTAATCAACGTTTACCACTGGTAATTACCTAGAACGTTACAAAAAATATAGGGAGTGTTCGACTTTCGTATACGTGAATAAACAAACACATGCACGCACGCACGCTCCTCTCTGCAAACACGCGGCAGGTATAAAGAACTGATGAAACATAAAAAAAAAAAAAAATGCATCTACGGTTGCGTTTGATTTTTGTTTCGGCATTGCCGTCCATCGGGCCGGAAGAAAAGGCTTTAGAGAATTTTTCCAGCTGGGAAAGCCGGTCGAATATTCCTCAACCATGGAGAAGGGGCTATCGGCCCTCTGCGCTATTCAATCCGCTCTTTCATTTCCGTGATTGCTGTTTTAAATAATTGCATCTCTATGCCTCCGGGTTTCCCCTCCACTTTTACTCGCGCAAAATATTTGAAATCCACCCACACCCTTCGACGCTTCGACGTTTTTCATCCGATGGGCCCGCGATTTTTAATTAAATCGCGGCTACCGAGATCGATGAAAAGAAAATGTTGGCATCCGCTTACGCCGCGCGCGACACGCTGCCAAACGGGATTGTATAAAAATTGGCTATCGGCCACCGACCTCGGTGCGTGTATGTGTGTGTGATTTCGGGGTGAAGAAAGTCATTCGCGGGATTGAAATGGAAATTCGATTGCGTTCTGATCTCCAAAGTTACATCTATCTCTCTATTTCATTTATAGTTACGAGCTCTAAAAAGATTATTCTCTCGTGGAGTGGAAATAAAAAATTAAAGTACATTTTTGAATGCAGTCTTTTAGAAAAATAAAATTTGTTTCATAATTTTCTCTTGGATATTATAAACAATTTCATACAGTGTCGTTTTTTAGACTATTTAATTGTAATGATAAAAGGAAACTATTTTTAATTCATTGGCTTCTCTACTTCAACTGTTTATTGGTTCAATAATAACTTTTTACTGCATGCGAATTTTTAATGGTCCTTAGAGGCAACGCTTGGGCGAATATCCGGCAACCCTGGGAAATTAGAAAAGACCTCTCTCCCGTTTTCGAGGGTGTCGAGCCCCCGGCATTGGATATATTTTTAACAAGCTGCCACCGGGAAAAATATCATATTTCTGTAAAGGCAGCCGTCCAAAAAACCTCCCCTTCAAACTCAGCCGCTATCGCGAGCCGCGGTGAACGATCGATCGTCTTGGGGTACTCGCGTCTCTCCCTTTCCATTGTCTCCCAAAGCCCCGAGGGAAAGTCGGGAAAAACTGCTTGGAAAATTTACATCCCCGATTGTGACAGTACCCTCGCAGTTCTGACCAATTTAAAAAAAATACTACAGCAGATTTTTATGCACATAAAATTGTGCAATAAGAACTTGACTTTGTATTAAAATCGACAATCTTTCCATCTTCCTTTTTTTAGTTTAATTCTAATCTGCCTAGAAGAAATAAATATAAGATCATAAATACATGAATGTTCTTATTGGATGAATGCAATTTGACAATGTTGTCACTGTCCGTCGTCTTTAGTCTAACCACTTCTCTATCTATCTGCGATAGAGAGTTCGTAGCCGATCACGAATTTAGAAAGCGAGCAAGAAGCTTGGCGACAACGCGTTCGAACGACTACTCCTGCCACTCTCGATATCTCTACCGAAGGAGCAGGCGCCAAAACAAAAGCAAATCGCTTCTGGTGCGCCGAAAAACCCGCAGAAATGCGATAACGCTATCCTAAAGAGAGGACGAGGGTGGCGGCGCGAAGTTGAAGAGAGAGCGGGTGTCGCGATTCGTGCGAACGGACCTTTACGATTTGAAATCGTTCGGTGGAAGCGGCGACGGGAGACAATGGCGAGGAAAGAAGAAAAGAAAACGAGATGAGGGAGGAAAGCGAGAAAGGAGGGCAGAGAGGCATACACTATCGGCCAAAAGTTTGTACATAACGCTTTGTACGATCTAAATCGATTTCGTGTAGTCTAAAAAAATTACTCGTGGATGACACGACGCGGAGTCATAAACGATGTCTTCTTTCTTATTGCATTTCAGTCGGTGTCAACAGCCAGGCAAAATTCGTATATGAATTCCTGTTAAAAAATTTAGATTCGGGTCGAGTATAAAGTGACGATTTTCAATAACAAGATTAAGATCAAACATAAGATCGTTCTCGAATGTTAACATCGGAGAAAAGAATGCAGAAGCATCCAAACTTTCGAATGGTAGTGTCTATACATACACGCGTACACAGACAGAGGACGAGGCAGAGAGAATCAAGAGTGAGAGAGAAAAGAAGTGCTCGGAGTGCTAAGCCCGAGTGGCCGGGGCTACGCTGAAGGCACAGGCACAGGCACAGAAAGAAAGGTTTTATCTGCTGGTAGTTATTTATCGCTTTCCGTTGTAGCGGTGGCGTCGGGGCACGACCAATCAGAAGTCAGTATCCCCGGGTACCAGTCCGCGCCATCCGCATACATTATCGTGCGGAGCCTCGGCCATTGTCTTTCCACCGTTGTAAATCACATTTTATTCCCTCGCTTACGGTTTCGTTTTATTTATTTGCCGGAGAAACGTATCGCTACCGTACTCTCCTGGCCAAGGGGTGCTCGGGCGCGGGCGCGCACGCTCGTGCTCTCTACTAGAACGACGCGCGTGTATTCAGTCGCGGATACGTGTAGCAGCACGTGGAAGACACACGTATACCAAGAGGGAACACAGGCTTCCACCGCGAGATCCGTGCAAGTAACACGAGCGCACACGGGATTCTCTTCTCTCTCCGAACGTGGAACGTGTGACGGGGGATTCGGGGGGGTGGAGGCATAGCTTCGATTTTTATTAAGCACCCGGGTCGAACCCCGAGCAACGTCCTCGTCGCCGCGTTTTCAACGACGACTGTTTAACTAAATTCCATCGCTGGATCACCGCCGCCTCCTCCCTAGAGAACCGCTTTTTTCTTCTGCCTCCAGAACCGTCGCGTTGTCCTCGCTCTTTCGGCCGCGCCACGCTTTCTTCCGAAACCCTACCTTCCTCCCTTTTTTTTTTTCTCTCTTTCTTTGCACGCTCCGCCGCGGAATAAAAGCGAAAGGACCCCGCTTCGCATGATTTACGGAAACTACGAGCTGATGAAACGACGAGTCCCGGACCCGGGCTTCTCGCGAAGCGCCGCCGAACGATCGGCGACGGTGATTCCTTTTTCTACTCGCCGTCCGAAGACGGCCAGGTTTTTTTTAATCTCTACTACTTTTTTATGGGTAGAGATGGCTCGACCCCTTAAAGATGTTATAAAACAGGAGCCTGACATTTGATGTCATTGTACTGTCGTTTAAAAAATATTTAAATTAGTATACTTCTTACAATTTAATTTAATTCTACTGATTTAATCTTTTATTTTTAATATATTTCTTGCGATGTTACTTCGCATATAAATGAATATCTAAATCACTTTCTTTTTAAATGTATTCCAATTTGTCGAATATGAGTTTTATGACTGAAGGTATTATGTGGTTGCGTCTAATACTTTCCTACAATTTTATCCTGAGATATAAATCAGTGTACGAAAGTGTCCAGGATCGTGCAAAACTGGCTCCAGCACACGAGCCAGGGCACAACAATGGACCATAAAGCGACACGCGACGGTATTACAAAAAAAACAGAATTATTGATCTGTACTACTTGAACAATCAACGTCTTGAGTCGAGTTTATTATCGTTCCATGAATCGTAGCGGAAAATCGCGTTGCCGAAAACATAGCCAAGCGACACAGCTAAGCTTAAAGGCTGTAAAGTTCGCGCGCTACGGAGGCGTCGATCTGGAGGCGAAAGAGAGTCTGGCCTGCTCTGTGGTTTTTCAACGATCGGTTCTTTCATTAAATAAACAATTAAGATTGATAGAAGCTAAATAGTTGTAAAATCATTCGTATAAATTTTTCGAGTTAGAGTTCCTTTGATATGAAACTACATTTAGTCCCGGCCCTCTTTTCCCTTAGTTCAAAGCTATTTCGTGTATTAAAAAACGAAAAAAAAAAAAAAGTAATTCCATCACGACCGAATAAAATACCAAATGCTTGTGATAGTTTCAGCGGTGCAAGTAGACCACGCAGGCCAGGTTCTTTCCCAGCCTCAGTCGCGTCCTGGCCATCAACAGGTCAGTAACAACGATAAATATTACTCAAGTTTCGCGTTTTCTGCTCTGATCGACGAGAACTGTTCGATAAACATAGCGACAAACATTCGAACCCCTTGACGATCACCTCCGTTGCTCGAAGTGCTAAAAATTCTCTGGCACACTATTAGTGTCCTGTTGAACAGTTTTCATCACTGCTTAAAACATGAATCATTGGTAGCGATTACGTCGTGTAGTAGAATACAGGTGGTAATATGTATACATATACATGTAGATAAAAGTGCAATTGGAACGTGCTAGCAACTGCATGAGTGTGACATTCATTTCATTGTTTATAATCATTCGAACAGATCGATGAATGTATTAATCACTATTATAAAGAGGATTGATACAATTCATATATTAAAAATTTCTGACTGCTTTTGCAATCACGATATTTAAAAAACTGATAACAAGGGCTGTGCTACTCAAACTTGTTTAATTCAGTCAACCAGCGTTGCCACTGAGCTTCCCCTCTCTCAAAACCGCGTTCAACTTTTTTCTTTCGCACTGCACCCCGTGGTCGCGTTCACCCCTCGCGACCTTTTTTCCTCGCGTGCGAAATTAGTCCGACCTCAAATTAGCTACCCCTCCGTCGGCTCCCTTGTTGCGTGTTGTTGCTGGTTTTTTATGAACGAAACTCGAAACCTGCACGGTAACCTTGTTTTCTAGTACCGCGAGCTTTTCCTCCCCTTTTCGAGAACGCCCTTCGATGCAAATGAGCGTACCGCGAGTTCTCCGCGCCCCGTGCCAAGGGCGTGCTCCTCAAAAAGGAAACACTCCACGCAGAACGCCTCTCATTGTACGCTGACAGAGTCACGTTTTAGATAGGGTTGCCTCAGAGACCTGTCGCGTGCATCTAATGCTGCATACGTCTAAATAGCTCGTGAGTAATGGTACCATGAAATTAAAGAAACAAAGGTACAATTTTAAGATGCATGATTGAGAAGTGTAGTATCGAAGCTATTCAACGAATTGAGATATTTATTATTGTTCTGTAGCCATCCCTAAGAGTTAAGAGGAAATTGCATAGGACCTTTCTTGTGTTGAGCAACTGGAGCTACAACTTTTATTTGAAACATTTTTCGCTAGCAGTAACAGGTAAACATCTATTATAAAGAGGATTGATACAATTCATATATTAAAAATTTCTGACTGCTTTTGCAATCACGATATTTAAAAAACTGATAACAAGGGCTGTGCTACTCAAACTTGTTTAATTCAGTCAACCAGCGTTGCCACTGAGCTTCCCCTCTCTCAAAACCGCGTTCAACTTTTTTCTTTCGCACTGCACCCCGTGGTCGCGTTCACCCCTCGCGACCTTTTTTCCTCGCGTGCGAAATTAGTCCGACCTCAAATTAGCTACCCCTCCGTCGGCTCCCTTGTTGCGTGTTGTTGCTGGTTTTTTATGAACGAAACTCGAAACCTGCACGGTAACCTTGTTTTCTAGTACCGCGAGCTTTTCCTCCCCTTTTCGAGAACGCCCTTCGATGCAAATGAGCGTACCGCGAGTTCTCCGCGCCCCGTGCCAAGGGCGTGCTCCTCAAAAAGGAAACACTCCACGCAGAACGCCTCTCATTGTACGCTGACAGAGTCACGTTTTAGATAGGGTTGCCTCAGAGACCTGTCGCGTGCATCTAATGCTGCATACGTCTAAATAGCTCGTGAGTAATGGTACCATGAAATTAAAGAAACAAAGGTACAATTTTAAGATGCATGATTGAGAAGTGTAGTATCGAAGCTATTCAACGAATTGAGATATTTATTATTGTTCTGTAGCCATCCCTAAGAGTTAAGAGGAAATTGCATAGGACCTTTCTTGTGTTGAGCAACTGGAGCTACAACTTTTATTTGAAACATTTTTCGCTAGCAGTAACAGGTAAACATTGCAATAAACGAGATTTTTGCAAAATCTGAAGGATTGACAAAATCCCGAAAAAATTAAAAATTGTTTTTTCTCTAAATTTCGAGAAAAGCCTCAAATGAAAATTGTAGGTATTGCTATTACCTATAAAAAATACTTCAGGACTAATCAATTACCTAATTTATTTATCACCAATTATTCTTTAATAAATGAAATTAGAAGGAAATTGCATTGGACTTCTTTTAGTTGTATTACTAATACGAACTTTTCGTCTAACCATCGCATAGTTCTTCCTTCAATTTACCGTATTTATATCAGAACGGTGACGTTGCAAACAAAGGAGGGTAAGAAATAGGGAAAATGATTAAGCACGTAAGAATAAACCGGCATCACCGTCACCTCGACCCTTGACGCGACCCAAAAACCGTCAGAGTCCGCCCGTTGTCATGTAGATTCGTAATCTTCCGCATTGTGCCAAACAATAGCGCCGTTCAGAACAGAAGAGGAATACCGTGAATACTTATTAAAGTCACGCCGGTATTCACCGCGCTTAGCCTTTCCCGAAACCTTTGCTTCGCGATCAACAAAAATTACAATAAACTGCGTCGACAAAGAGAAGCGATGGCATTACGGATATAATTCACCGTGTAATTGAAGCCTTCGTTCTAGTTCCCTGTTGTTATTTCACATACTTAATGAATTTCTCGAAAATTATATTACATTATATGCAAGTCTATTATTTTCTATTTTATATAAATATTATTAGGATTTTCCAATGCAGAACTTAAATTAATTTACTGTCTAATACTCGTACGATCCATAATCTCAATCCTAATTTGTTTAAAGGAATTGACGTGGCTCTATAAGAGTTAACACGAATTTGATTAACGAGCGGCGTGAAATATTTGAAAACGGTGAAAGCGAAACAATATCTACGCGTGCGATTATTTTACCGTTGAGGAGGTAAACTGTCCGATCGATATCTGGAGGCGAACCCCTCATCGTCCGTGCACTACGTATGCAGCAACAATGCTGCACAACTCGGCTACTCAATGATTTATAATCCCACTTACGAACCAAATCGATTTCTCTCGCGGAGGCACTAAACCGACGCCCACGCGCTATTTTAATACGTATCAACGGATTCCTGTCCTTCCCATTGTTGGAAACAATACTTTCTCCGTACATCATAAAGCGCCGGACGGTTTCAAGAATAAACCAAATACGGTCAATCCGTATTTTTTAATTGTATTTAGTAAAACGTGGATTCTGTGAATTTATAAATGCGACATGTGACATATGAAATTGTACGAAATATGAAGAGTCAATTCGCGTCTTTATCTAAAAATTGACTAGCGTGAGTATTTTATTTGGCACGAAAATCCGCAGTCTGCTAATAGAAGGATATTTTGAATGCGAAAGGGTATCCAATTATCGGGACGTCGAATCGTGCTGGAATTGCAAAAATAAATTCCACCGGGGGTATTGACGAGGTGCGAGAGAGCGCGGAGGTAGGACGGCAGCGTCAAGAAAGCGGAAAGTCCGATAATGAGACGTCCTCGCTTTGAAGTTCGAAGCCGGGGACGAGATCGTCGCCTGTCGGCGTTCGATCGCCGAGAAATGAGGTGCACCCGACGACGAAGGAGGTGCTGCTGGCACCGGTGAGAGAGACGGAAATAAAAGGAAGCCGGAGGGTGAAATAAAAGGCTGTTAGAACGGTGGAAATTACTCTTTCTGGAAAATCACGTGTGCCAACTGCTACGATCACGGGTGTCGTATCGACTAAACACCCGTGCCACGTTCGACGACAGACGACACGGACCGATGCGACGTGAAAACGATGTACGAAACGTTCCAATGATTCTCACGTACTGACACCAATGCACATCCGGATGTCATAAAAGATATTTCAACCCTTGCTCTGTACCGCGGTTAAAAATTCACCGTCAGGTATAATGGAAAATAATGTTACTTCCAGTTTACAATTTAATGACTGAGCAACATAATCTCTCTGCGTATTAATCATATCAGATTGTAAACTCTATCTGTAATTAAATTGCGTGAAAATATTTCCATCGCTGAACGATAATCATCTCGAGATTAAACTTGCATAAAATTTGACGCGACATTACAGGCTCGTACTTTAACTTCGTACCGACAATGAGGGAACATGTCGTGACTACCACACTATCGTGTCTGTATCGAAATGTCACGGCAGGGACGCGACGGGTCGTCGTCCGAATTAAAATGTTTTAGACGGGAATGACAGTAATTGCTGAGGGAGAAATGGCCTTTTTTACTCTCGACGGACGAACGTATTTGTATCGGTGGGACGAACAATGTTCGAAGCGACGTTGCTGTATGAAACGAATTTCTTTGAATCCGTACGTCACCGTTCGTAAGTGTCCGGACACCTGAACATTCTGCGTTATCGTTGCCCTTCGGCTGCACTTTTTATTTCCCGTAACTCAGACTAATATAAAATGTTCGAGTAATGATGTAAACCGTAGATACTTCTTACAATTATTAATTGACACATAATTGCGAAATAGCTGTATCAGTATTATTTACTTTGATTGACGGTCCCAATGATTGAAATAATCAATAGCGTGCAGAAAGGGGCTAGAGAATACTGATGATTATTTTATTGAACGGATACACCTGTAAGGCGAATGACCCAAGCCTCCTCGCGTTTTCCAAGGTCATGGGTTATCCCTGACCCTGCCACGTTCGTAGGTCCTCCTGTCGAGAAAAAAACTTTGTGGTAATGATCGTTCGTGACATAAAGCTATTTTTTTTTCTTCGGCCGCAACCAGCGAGCAATTGCGACCCGTGACGCAGAACGATACGAAAAAAAGAGAGGAAAAGAAAACGGTATGTAATCGAAACACGTTTACGGGAGATGTAAAAAGGGTGAACGCGCATCCCCTACGATTCCAATCACGAAGGGTGTCCACGCGAGTGGGGAGGAAAGTAGGAGAAGTAATTCGCCGAACACACGCTCTGTCCTGAAACGAGCGGCTGTTTAAAACACGGAGGATTAACATAAACTGAACATTCAAAAAGTAGACGTGAAATTTTCAGTCAGAGTAAAGAATTTATCAGCCCGCGTTGAATTGAATAGTAATAATTTTCATGCTGCTGAAAATAAGTGCGAAAGACTGTACAATAATGCTAGTGTTGACTCATCAAATATGTGAACCATTATCAACAAAGTATAATGAAAGATGATAGAACTTGTCAAGCAAGAAAATAACATGGAGCCTTACGTATTAATTTGTAGAGTAACCTACCGTGGGATTCTCTCTCCCAGGCTATGAATAATTAACATCAGTGTAGAAGGTAATAACATTCTAGCATGAGTAAAGTGTCATCCCTACCAGAAAAACTTATACATATGTGGCCGTTACATCCCACTTTTGCATTATAAGTAATACCTACTATAAAATAAATAAATAATGTCCTACTTTTCGGAATAACTTAATAATAGTAATATTGGAACTTTTCAACTATTATTTCATTCTCTTCAGCGCCGGGGTCTATCATCGACCCATACTTCAGGTCTGCGATATCACAACCCTCGGTTCTAGATCGTCACTACGAAACCGGATGAAGTTTACTCGCACGTGGGATTGAATAAAAAATACGACATAAGTACAATATGTTATACGTGAATGTTTTTTAAGACTGCTATCATGCTCGAAAAAAGAACTGAAAGATTAAGTCAATTTTTTCAAGTTTTACACTTTAATGATCTATGAATCTGTTCCTTTCAAAAAGTAACAAGATTCTTGCGTCAAATCATCTGCATATTTACATCTAGAAACAAGCTGATAATTATTGACTGAAACAAATGGTACAATGTACAGGCGTAACGTGCGCGATAAATGGGTCACGCGAAGCGCATGGAAGCGTGTAAAAAAAAATATATATATGNCTTTTGCGCCGGGGTCTATCATCGACCCATACTTCAGGTCTGCGATATCACAACCCTCGGTTCTAGATCGTCACTACGAAACCGGATGAAGTTTACTCGCACGTGGGATTGAATAAAAAATACGACATAAGTACAATATGTTATACGTGAATGTTTTTTAAGACTGCTATCATGCTCGAAAAAAGAACTGAAAGATTAAGTCAATTTTTTCAAGTTTTACACTTTAATGATCTATGAATCTGTTCCTTTCAAAAAGTAACAAGATTCTTGCGTCAAATCATCTGCATATTTACATCTAGAAACAAGCTGATAATTATTGACTGAAACAAATGGTACAATGTACAGGCGTAACGTGCGCGATAAATGGGTCACGCGAAGCGCATGGAAGCGTGTAAAAAAAAATATATATATGTGTCTAGTGCAACCCTTCGGAATACATTTTTCCTCGCTACCCCACGGAAAGTCCTCGGCCACCCCATAATTCGACTATTCTCGCTCTCCTATCGCGCACGGTTATTAACGAAAAAAAAAAGCGGTGAGCGGAGGCAAGCATCAGTCCACCACCCTTCGGAGCCATAAATAAAAAAATAACCCTCGCCCCTGGGATAAGTTTCCATCATCCATTGCGCGTGAAAAATACGATTCGAAACCGACATATGGGACCTTGCTGGTTCACTGATGAGAATGCTTATCTTCTATTGGTAAAACTAGACATTAAAGTTAGATTTGATAAAACTGTTAGAGATTGCAAATTTTTGGCAATTAATTTATTAAATTGCAAATATTTACTTTCATTACAAGACTGTACTTTAAAAATATTCTACGAATAAATACATTTTATTCGAGATTCTTATAAAAACTTCTTCGTGGATTTTGGGGGTAACCAGGGGTTGACTGGCTGTTTCCCTTCTCGATGAGGAAGGGTCGAATCACCCTTTCCACGCGGCCAGGAGCGATAGTAAAAAATAACCAGGATATATACCGCGCAACCAGCAGCGCCTCCGGGAACATAACTCTGCTAATGTATCCCGGTGAAACTTATTCTATGCTGTTTCCCTCGTGCCTGCCTACTCTCTTCCCTCGGACCTACCTCCACCTTCACATAAAATAGAGCAACCGTCTGGATTAGGATATACATCCCGGATAAAGTCTGCTCAGCAACACCAGTGCTCACGACAGTCTTAAGAACGATTAACGAATTTTACTATCATTAAATAAGTACTATAATAACAATTAAGTTGATCAATTCTCAATATCGTATGAATTATTAATAATTAAAATGGGAAATTATAATGTAGAGATTTATATTATTAATTAAATGATCGCCTATAATCTTTTAACAATAAATATTCCTACATTTTTAAGATGCGTACAATTTTAACATTTTCTTTTATATACCTTTGTAGATGAAATGAAATCATAAAGCAGTGGTGGCCGGTTAATCAACTCGTCTAATTAATCTGTGCTATCAGCAAAGACATAAAGACGCAGACAGGAACGATTCTCGGACGATCCGGTGGGGGGCATTAATTACCACAATATGTAACGGGTGAGCATAAAAAGAGGGGCGAAGGGAACGAGCTCTTGCCGCGATGCTCGTAAACGTGAGTTATGTCAGCTGTTAGATAGTTGAATCTCGGTATTCCGCGGCGCACTCGGTCCGTTAATATCTTCATTACTAAATCATCCCCTGTAACCCAGCAGCAAGCTTTCCTGTTGGATAGAACCGAATTTCTTGAATTTCACCCTAAGCAAGGCTATTTTCATTCGGAGCACATCGGCTGTTTACGCGATCGGCTATCCACCAGAAAGATTCGTCGGGAATCGCAAAAGGAAGTCCAGCTTAATTGCCCTAATCAATATTTTTCTATACTAGAGTAGAGATACTACTGCGAACTAATAATAATCGCACTGTTCTCTAATTGAAAAGTTGAAATTATTTATGTCGTTGGTTTTCATTAAAAATGCGTGATATATAAATTCATAATTAGATACACTAAATTGTTTTATTAAGTCTTATTATAAATACATGCTCAGAAATTAATAGGAAGAAGGAAACTGAGAGATTTATCGTGAATCTGATTAAAAATCGGAGTACGTGCTTTAAGGTTGGGTGTAAAAGGGCAGACAGGATCGCGTTAACGACGTACTCGACAATTAACCTCGCCGGAAGGGAGAACTTCCTGTCTGGGAAGACGACGGAAGCGTCCCGGGACAATTAATTAATGCCGAGCCCGGGCCGTTTAATTCGGGGCGTAAACGAGTTGGGATCGTGGCACAGAGCTTACCGTGACGGAGACAGAGCGCGAAGGGAGCCGGGAACAAACGTTCTCTCCCGCCGCAACCTGTTGCTCGGAGATGAACCGATGCGATGGACCGGCGACGTGGCAGCAAGGGGGTGAGCGGCGGTACTGCGAGCCGGCAATTAAGCCATCAACCCCTTAATGAATGAACTCTGTTCAACGGACATCGAGCAACCCCGAGCAACCCCCATTAGCTAACTAACCCCGAGTTATTTGCATGCTCGTCGACGCGGCGAAGGGGCGAGTCGCTCAGATTCACCGAGACAATTACCGGTGACTTTATGGCCCGTGCTTAAAGGCTTAAAGCCGAGGATCCCTTAAAGTCGTCTGTTTGAGGCGCTGCCAATTGAATGGGGTGATGATGAGGTGTCAAGATTGCACAAACATAAACATTTGTACATATGCCTGTGCGATTTACTTCGCATTTCAAGAAGTTGAAACCACGTAATGAAAAATCAGTTTTATAC
>NW_017159356.1:830771-854665 GCF_001652005.2 Ceratina calcarata
TAACAAATACAACATGCTAGCATTGTTTAAGTGTACAGCCTATACATTCTTAACTTCTATATTGTTACTGAAACTGATCTGTAAAATAAAAGGAGGTGCGTTGGATGTTCCGCAATTGTACATAACAAGCAACAAGCTGAATCAGTTAGAGGGGTGGCAGAAGTGACGAACCGTTTCCGGCCGGAGTTAAGGAGCATTTAATTAGCAGCGGTTAACGTAGTCGTCCTGCTCAATTTCACACGCGAGCATACGTACGTACAGTACTTATGTAACCCCTAACTAAAACAGAATGCGACGGCTTCTTCTACTTCTTCTGGGGCGTGAAAAACACGATGAGATAGTTCAGCTCTTCTGACCACGTGGGCTCGCTGGTTTATCTTCAAGCAGGATCTCAGGATGCGGCACGAGCGAATTCCTTTCACCGAGGGTTCCTCCGCGGAGGGAAAAAAAAAGGGAAAAAGACTCGTCTTCGCGTGTACGCGAAGGTTCTACGCCATTAACTTTAATGCCCCATCTTTTCCGCAAAATTAAAATGTTTGCACAACGCCTCGATTAAACGGGTCGGCGCTCGGTCTCTATAATTTCATGTCCTAGTTTACAGCTTTCGGAATTTTTATATTTATTTTAGAACAGCAATAATTATTTATCATGTTAATTATCATAGTATTAATTCTTATAGTAATACGTGTCATTTTTATTAATTTATGATAACGCTATTAAGCACGTAACGTATTCACAGTATTTAAACGTTCTTAAAAGACAGATTATAAATAATCTTTCCATGTCTGGTACTCCGTTCACTCATTTGAAATGAATTGAACCATAAATGAATCAGTGTCGATGAAGGGACGAATCGACTTTGGATGAGCGTGCATCCTGCAGGGTTTCGGAGGATCGCGTGCCGGGACGCACTTTGTCCTCCTAACTCCTTATACCTTATCCAGTCCTTAGCGCGGAATCGCTAATTCGTTGATTATCTTAATGACTGTCGAGGAAGCAGCGGGAATGAACGAGAGCCTCGCTTTGCCTCGATTTATTTCGGGCGATGTCTTTGAACTCGCCGGCAAACCTTTGCGCACTCGCTATTCCTTTATTTCATTTCTTATCAATACGACCTTAAGAAAATAAATAAAAATCTGCGTTCATGTTCTTGTTTCATTAACAAATACTGTAATCAGACAAAATGTGGGCATCAGAAATGTCTGGAAGATTCTTCATAATTAAACATTTTATAGAATTTACAAATGTTGTGTACATATTTTGTCCTAAAATTGTACAATAATTAATTGAAAGACGTGTTCTCTAAGAGCTGAATCGACATGGTAACCGCATTACTTTTTTTACAATGAAAATCTTCATTTCTCATTACGGCATCTAATAGATACACGACTAGAGTCTTGATCACGATAGGGCTTCTTAATCTTAGCAGACAAATCTGACGTCCCAGATACTTAGCCGTCCGAGCTTCATTCGAGAAATCACTTCACCATTTCCCAATTTCAATCCCAATTACTTTGACACTCTAACATCAAATTAAATTCATACAAATTTAATTATTTTAATATCCTTTGATTAAAAACATTGTCGCTTCATAAAATAGTTTAGCAGTACAGAAAATTAATAAAAAATTGTATCACGAACCTGACTCCTGACGAATCAGATATTTAAAACTGATCCAAATTTATTTCAAGTGTCGATTCAACAAAAGCATGGAAAGTCTGGAAATGAAAAAAGAGAAATTGTTTCAATACCCCTAATCGTTTTCACAGTGGGAACGCGATTGAGGATGCATGATTTAAAAGTTTCGACCGAGAACTTTTGAGAAAAGTAGTATGGGCGCATAAGTGCGAATTTAAATTATACGGGCACCGGTCGCGGATCGCTTCAATAGGGTTTCTTAATCCCCTCTGGGAAACACTGACGCCCTAGTTCGCGAACGTCCCGGACGATACATCCCCGGCTTAATTACTCTAATCACGTGCACGCTTCTTTGTCGCATCGACCAATAGCCACGACGCGACGGACGGATTTAACACGGCGAGTTACAACGAAATCGCCTTGCACGGTTCCAAGTCGAAAGGAGAAGACCCTGGCGTACGCCGTTTCCCGTTATTCATCCAGTTAACGCCTCGAAGCACTTTGATTACAGCCCCTAACTGCCGTTTTACTTCTTAATTTCCTGCAGACGAGTTAGTTACGTTAAATTAGAACAAAACTCGTTTTTGTTGGTCCTGAATTTTAATTAATCTGACGTCCTTGTAAATTTTGTAATTGCGTCTCACGCGGTATTTGCAGAATGATATGTGGAGAATGAGCCAGTCTTTATGCATACTAAATGCGCAGGGATTTAGCAAGAGCTCCGGACATTATACAATAAAGTATTGCGGAATACCGTCTTCATTTACGTACATAGATCCTGTTCAGTTCGTTCGGAGCAACGATATAAATAACAGAGTCACTTCACGTCGTAAAGTCGGATTTATCTTTGCTCATTCGCGCGCGCGTTTCGTTAATTAACGCTCGCGGTATCGATTACCTGTTCAACAAGTCCCGGCGCGCGCGTACTTTCCACCGTTGGCGCATAAATTAAAACGCGTCCCGCGTCGATCTCGCGGATAATAAACGAACCGCGAGGAAACCCGGGAATAATCGCTAATTGGCGATTGTTTTCTTACTCCGTCGTACTAACCGTAAATTACGGTAGAAACTTTACTCGGCCCTGAAGAACGAGAAGTTTCTCGTTTCCCCCCTCCACTCGTTCAATTTTCTTTGGCCGCGATAATAACCGAGTGATAAATAAACGACGGGTTCGATATTAAAATCCGGGCTCGAGTGTTTCGCTGGCATTGTTCGCGGGACGGGGCAAATCCTCCTAATTAGAAAATTCTCGTCGCGACCCTGGTCCTCGCATGCGCGCCTTCTCCTTTTTATTATACCGACTGCTCCCGGTTTAACAAGCGCCGAGGGGGCCCAGCTAATTATTATTCAAATATTTTTCTTTACCCCGGCTCTCTTTGCCTCCGCATTAATATTTACGACCACCCCCGATCACTCAACCCCCTCACTGTGGGGTTCGCACGATTCGCAACCACTGGCAGGATACTGTTCCTTTTTAGTCTCTCTTTCTTTTATTACGATTTTTATCGAACAAAAATTTCTATCCACAAGATTAGATTTATTACCAATCAATCTCGATGATCACGTGCATGTTAATATCTTTTCATAATCGAGCAATTGCCCACGAATTATGGAAAATAAGATAACGCATGCAATAAAAATAATAAGTATCTACATCGAAACTTAATTAAAACTGTTGGCGGTAGTTAATCGGTACGCGCAAAAAACGATTACATACATGATTCAAATTATCATGCAGGAATCTGGCAATAAATTAATATGAGATTGCCAGGAAGTCTAAATGATGTGAAAGTAAAATTATCGACAACTTTCTCCACCTTGGATTCGTACTTTTATTCGACGAACATTAAATGAAATTATTAATAAGCAGCCTCATTGGCATAAATATATTTCATAATCAAAAATTTACTTTCATCTGCGAACTATTATCGATATTACTTCTTACAGTCATCACATATGACGAAAGATCAAATAAATTGTTAAAAGATAGAAGAAAAATCGCAATTCGTTTCATTTAGTCATAAAGCGATGAAGGAAATTAGTGGATAAATATTAATTTTAACGGAAAGGGTTATTAAAATAAAAAGAGAGAGGAGGCAAGAAAGAAGCGTGGAAGCTCGTTCGACCACCTTGGTATTAGACTGTTACGTCAGGGTGGCTCTTGTAAGGTTTGTTCTACGAGTATAAACAAGCGTACACTCGTTCCCGAATCGAAAACGCAAGGAAAGAGGTAGGTACCGTGCGGCTCTATGTGTAAAAAGAAAGGAAAGAAGCTCGATTCCGAGCGCGTCTGATCTGCGTAACAAGCGGCGCGCGGCCACCCCCTATTCCAACGGAAAGGAACCGTGCATCCCCTTCCGAGGTTCCCTAACGATGTGCTAACAAAATACGAGCCGCGGATAAAGAGACGCTCGAGGAGGAACGTAAGCAGATTGACGAGCAGCCCCTTATGCGTACAGTTGCTCGCGAAAGTATCGAAACCCTTATAACTACTCTACGGTTATTTAGAAATTCTATATAGACATACATTTTATTTTTATGCTAAATCACAGAGAAAAATGAAGATGAACTGATGGGATGTTTAATATACTGAATTTTATTATCTGTTTTATACACAAATAGTGAAATATTGAATGCCTTATACACACAGGCATTTATATTCTATAATCATTGTATTTTTCATACGAAATATACGATCTATACTAATATTTTTTAATAAAGTGATAACTGATTATTTAATTTATTTTGAAAAAAAAAAAATTTGAATACTTACGCAAGTCACTGTACGACGAGGGAGAAAGAAGAAGGGAAGCGATGAAGACAAGTAATAAGAGGCAGAGGGTTAGGTCTAAGAAACAGGCCATGGAAATGATTTCTTCCTTCCCTTCTACCTCTAACCGGTAGCTGGGCTTTCCACCCCTTAATTATCCGACTGACAATTATTTTTAACGACTCCGCGATATCCTAACGAGACCTAATCCGCCGACGTGGCGTCTCGAATGAAACGGCAAGAAAACGGACGTCGAAGGGTGTTTTCGTTTTTAATCGCTCCGTCTTTATAAAAAGCTCTTATTTTTCTTGAAATAATGATCGAATTTTATCAAGTAAAAGTATGTTTATTAACGAAACGCCATGAGACTATAATAATCTCGATCTCTGTAATAAACGTGCCGAAACCAACGTATTCTTTCGGAATACAAACGATTCTACGTAGAACTCGACGAAGTTGAAAAATCTTGTATTCTCCTCACAGTTCCCACGTTACAATCGTCACGATTGCGCAAAACAATCCCGGCCGCAAGCAAAGTGGCGAGGCATGACCGTCATCGTGATCACGTGAGAGGGTGTACACGCCTATTCTCGATCGCTGTTACAGCACGATAATTACACCGCGATAGACGACTTCCCACGTCCGGCACGCCTCGCTCATTAAGTCCCCGCTTAATGATAGTTGCCAATCGACTTTATTACCCGCCATCGTTGGTTATCGCAACACATTGTTACCTGTAATTAGTTAATCTCGTTTTCGTTGTCTACCCTCTTTAAAAATACAGCGGTCATGTTATTTAAAATATGCATTCTATTATTATACATTATATTAGATTCTATACAAACTAAAATAATTATCATATAATTATTTAACGAGGAACACTGATACATCTTATTAAAACTGGCAATGTACTTCAAATAAATTCCGTCTGTACAAATGAATTTATTCATCAGATTTCCAGCTACGTACACCTAAATCTAATCACGTCTCTTACGATTGACTAAGTGTGCAGGTTAAAGCTCTCTCAAAATCAATTTGTGGACTGGTTCTATGGCCTGTTTCAATCCTCGGCACCTCTGCTTCTTGAGTCTGAGAGGGGACTGTGTGAGAACTCTCTAATTCGCGTGACGACTAGTTAAGAATCATTGAGGCAAATCTTCGAAGGGGTTAGACGTGTGTGTATCGCTTGCCGGTGTGTCAGGGTCAGCGTGACCCATATGCGCGTACCTACGTAGGAACAAACATCGGATTGCTACCGGATACATTGTTGATCCGAACCCACTCGCCAGCAAATGGCACCAATTTCGCGAACAGGGCCGGACTGGCAAACCAATCATGTCGAAATTCTTCATAACACAATTGCAGTATAAATAGTTAGCAAAAAAGTTTAATTATTTGTATGGATCTTTCTATCGTAATGTGTCGAACATTTTATTTACATTTTACGTATCAATGAAATTATCTTCGATGAATACGAATATGAATTGGTATAACCCTTGAAAAAGCTTTATACAACGCGAGGTTAACGCAAATCGCATGAGACGACGGCGCAGGGACCACTTAAATCGGTGACCCGTTTAAACGTCGTCATTATCGCGGCAACTCTGCCCGTCAAGGCAAACATACGTATTATAATCCTGTGAAAGACGGTGGTGGAATTCGAAAGGTGATCGAAGGTGCGCGCGATAACGAGTCCCGAGGTCCGCCCCTGACTTTGGTGGCTCGCTGCTTTATACCGAATGCGTTCGTGTGCGTATACCCTTCAACGTCGGATCCGCGCGCAGCGTTGCTCTGCATTTAAATAATTAAAGATCCGACGGGACGGATGGACGCACAGACTCGTCGTATTAATGGGATAATCGAGCGTTCAACGTCGAATGAGAAGTGGCTAAAGAAGGGGGTCTAGCGAGGCTGTGCGAGGGAGAGGGAGGAAGATTGGTGGTTGGTGACGATGCCCATCGTTGTTGGTGGTGACTGTGGTGGTGGACGGGTGATAATGATTTTATAGTCAGCTGAACTGGCCGGGGGAGGAGGGTGAGAGAGACAATTGACTCGATAATACGGGTCTTCCTGCCTGGCACCCGTTGATACCGACGGCGAATCAAGTGCGAACACCCGGCCAAGAGAAAGAGAAGAAGCCACCGAGGGACGAGGATGAATGTTCCGTCCGCTAATGACCCTGGTGCCTTTTTAGGGACTCGACTTAGGCTACCGGTCGAAGACCTCTCTCATGCCTCCTCGTCACCCGTGGTACCTGACAGCGAACTCCACCTTCTGGCTTCTGCCGCCAGTCTTGCCCCGGTGGCTTTTAAGGATTCAATACGAGGCCGCGGTGATTTTAAGAAACGCGACTCGGAACGCACGCAAAAGCTTCTTGGCGGAATCATCCTTCCGAATCGAATTTAATACTAGGATGCGTGCATCCGAACTTTAAATAAAATCGAAGGAAAGTGAAATTTAGTTCCCGCATTTCTTCGTACATAATTGGATTTAATGTTTCGCAACTTATAAATCACCGACCAACGATGAGTTTACGAGATATCAATCGCCGATCAGACCCGGAACTCAATAAGTGACACGAGGGGCGTACACGTGTCCCGTTAAAATTCTTGAACAAACGAGCCTGTATAGGTCTTCCTTTTTTCAATTCAGCCTGGCTGTAATTCAGCGATAAGGTGTCGAGGCATCGATACGGGGAATTAATAACGCGTCGCGTAAAGCGTTTAACGAATGGGACGCTCGGATCTCGTAAAAAGTGTTCGCTTCTTAATCCCGGCTGCCCTTTCGCTCGGCGTCTACACAGGTGTTGAAAAACGCACCTGCCAGCCGGGATCATTCCCTGACACCTCGATCGTGTCCGTGAAATTTGCATACAACAAGACCCGAGATTCAATTTCGTCGTGAATCACGTCGCTTCGTTATCTGGCGATCTCCCTTGGGTCAATATCTTTCAAACTTGATAGACCACATTAAAACTCTGAGATCTGTGTCACGGAATAATATTTGATATCGCAGACGGTACGAAAGGATGAGTGCAATTAACAAATTCCGAATGCAATTAAAAATGTATCTATTATGCATCTACGAAGGAAGTGCATCTAATTAATATCGTGGATACAGTAGAGGAAATCAGTTGTTCGCCGAGCGTGGTTTCACTTTTTTCGGTTACTGTACCATCACGCGAACGCGGCGGGGAACGCAAAAATAGCCCCGGGACACGTCAATAATTAATTAGCGGAATTTATCGACGCCACCGCCGTTATCTTGTCCGATACGCGTACGAAACGATTTTGTGGCCGCGCGGGGAGATAAGCCGTCGTCAATTCACTCGGCTGCCTCGTTCCCGGTGAAATTACGACTTCCTCGTGATCCTCGACATCCAACATTTCCTAAGGGAAGGGTGCTTAAACGAGAGCCCCTAACAAACGAACCCACGATCCTCGGAACGGGCCCGGGACTATCGACGTCGAACGGGTGGGCAGGTGACCGGGCCGCGGTCCAACCCAAATTTGGTCCCCCCGAATATGAATGTCGCCCATTCGCCGGTGTAAATAACTATGCCTTCCTCCACCGTTTTCAGTCCCTCGCCCAGAAATAGCCCGTTTAATTATCATCGGATTCCTCGTTTCCAAAGTGTCCGTTAATGCGGTTAATTAATAGGCAGTTATAAATACCGTCGGATTCTCGAGATTCTGGGATTTAATCCGAGATCTCGAAGCATCGAAGCGATGCGACTTTTATGCATACACATTACTGTTTATACGAGCTTTCGAGAGAATTAAAACGATTTTATTGTATTACATTCTACTGAAATATTCAGTCAGCTTTAACTTTTGGCGCCGAGAGTGGGAGTCTTTTTTTGGCAAGAATCCTCGATCGGAACCGAAATGGTTTTCTAACGAAGTCCGATACGTGGATTCGGAGATATGCACGAAGGAAGGAGCGAGACGACCGCGCCGTGGATGGAAAGAGGTGTTCCAACAGCCATTGATCCTGGAGGACGACGGGACACGAGTGAAACCGTGTCCGTGCAGCGGTTCGAAGGCCGGGACAACGGTCCGTTGACGTCTCAAGCCGGGAGGGTCCCGGGCATCGGGCCGAGATAACGAAATTAGCCCGGCCGCTAATTTATTTCCTAATTCCCGGGCAAGCGGAGGTGTGAAACAGCCGTTCTGCACCGTGGTATCCACGATAACGGGGATACCTCGAACTGAGGTGGAATAAAAAAGAGGAAGAGGCGGAGGGTTCCGTGGCGAGGCGAACGAAAAGGAGACGGGGTACGCGTATACGGACACTGGAATGGTTTGTCGGCCAGGATTGGGAGAAACAGAGAGAGAGAGAGGGTGGATAAGAGAAGGCGAGGTGGAGATAATGCGAGGGCAGGAATGCACGCCTACGTTCACAACGTGTTTTCCTACATCGGTGTACCACGCCGTGGATGCGCTCTAGCGAGTGCATACACTAACGTCCAGAAGTTTCCCGACTGTTAATCAACGCCACAGTGAGCTGGCAAAAAGTCTCCAGATATATAATAAATGATTAACAACTTTTCAATTATTCATATAGATTTAATTAAAAAATGTTTAATATTTCAAACGCTGGCTTCAATAATTTCTATTTAATAAAGTATTTAATAAGGTATTTAATTAAGAGCAGTAAATAGCATTTTGAAGAATGTCTATTAGGGACAATTGGCAATGAACTTTGACGATTACTAATTTCGATCGGAGGTTCGGAATTGCGCCAAGGCTGGAATTGCTCGGATACTTATGGACGCTAGTGTACGCGGAATGCACCGTTGTTGCATACTTTGCATAGCTAGCTTATGAATGCGTGAATGCATCGATCCCCCGGTCGTGGCATTGACTCGTGGCCGGGACGATCTTGACGATCTTTCAGCGCCGGATCGAAACCCGGTGATCGACGATACCCACGGGATCGGTCGCGAGATTGATGCCCTTACACGAGAAGAACGTATTCTTGAATCGATTGTACAGTCGCGGATTGGCCGGCATGAATCTTTCGTTATCGAACCGATACGCTGATTATTGATTCGATGCCACGCATCAGGTTGATGGGAAATAAATGGCCGGTTCAAATGTGCTGGGAACCGTCCTAGCGTACACGATAATCATTGCCAATTTTTCAGAAACGTACTGCCCGTGATAGATCAGTACGGCACAGTCGAACGTTTCATCAGGAATTTATAAGTCAATGTTTATTTAAGTGTAAACGCATTCCGAGATGTAACTTTAAATTCCAATAGTTATGACATGACGACTGTTTAATTCGTTTATATTATCTGATGCATGCGGAAATTAAAATTCATCGTATATAAAATTGGAATGGATCCTGAGGAAAAATTAATGGAACAATGAAAGGCACATTTAGTTGTTCACTAACTTAGGTTTATCAAACCAGATTCAATTTGACAAAGTTCGCGCGTCGTATTTTACACCGTTTCGAGGCCGTCCATTAAAATTCCTGGAGGCGCTAACTAACGACATTCCCGATTATTCTGTTCGACGCCCTTCGAATGCGGGTTTATAGCTGTCGGGGTATACAAACATGCATACTTAGGTATGTGTACCTACTTACCAGCGCAGCGGAACCCACGGTATTGCGTCTGACACGGAAACTCGCTCGTAAATTCCCGGCGAACAAATTTCCAGCATGTGTCGCGGCTATCTTAACTCCAGTGGCCCTCAACCGAAACCTGATTAAAAATTAACTCAATCAGTTGCTTCCAAATCATTTTTAATCGTACGTAAAACAGTCCTCCATGTACAATTTAAATTATAGTTGTTTTAATCTGAGAATAATATAAAAAATGCTATGAATTCTAATTAAAATTGTCCATACAATAAAATTTGATATATTACAGCTGAAACCATATAAATTATGAATTACAACTATGAAAATTTAAATATATTGTCAAAAGGAAATATTAAAAAATGTTTAATATTTCAAACGCTGGCTTCAATAATTTCTATTTAATAAAGTATTTAATAAGGTATTTAATTAAGAGCAGTAAATAGCATTTTGAAGAATGTCTATTAGGGACAATTGGCAATGAACTTTGACGATTACTAATTTCGATCGGAGGTTCGGAATTGCGCCAAGGCTGGAATTGCTCGGATACTTATGGACGCTAGTGTACGCGGAATGCACCGTTGTTGCATACTTTGCATAGCTAGCTTATGAATGCGTGAATGCATCGATCCCCCGGTCGTGGCATTGACTCGTGGCCGGGACGATCTTGACGATCTTTCAGCGCCGGATCGAAACCCGGTGATCGACGATACCCACGGGATCGGTCGCGAGATTGATGCCCTTACACGAGAAGAACGTATTCTTGAATCGATTGTACAGTCGCGGATTGGCCGGCATGAATCTTTCGTTATCGAACCGATACGCTGATTATTGATTCGATGCCACGCATCAGGTTGATGGGAAATAAATGGCCGGTTCAAATGTGCTGGGAACCGTCCTAGCGTACACGATAATCATTGCCAATTTTTCAGAAACGTACTGCCCGTGATAGATCAGTACGGCACAGTCGAACGTTTCATCAGGAATTTATAAGTCAATGTTTATTTAAGTGTAAACGCATTCCGAGATGTAACTTTAAATTCCAATAGTTATGACATGACGACTGTTTAATTCGTTTATATTATCTGATGCATGCGGAAATTAAAATTCATCGTATATAAAATTGGAATGGATCCTGAGGAAAAATTAATGGAACAATGAAAGGCACATTTAGTTGTTCACTAACTTAGGTTTATCAAACCAGATTCAATTTGACAAAGTTCGCGCGTCGTATTTTACACCGTTTCGAGGCCGTCCATTAAAATTCCTGGAGGCGCTAACTAACGACATTCCCGATTATTCTGTTCGACGCCCTTCGAATGCGGGTTTATAGCTGTCGGGGTATACAAACATGCATACTTAGGTATGTGTACCTACTTACCAGCGCAGCGGAACCCACGGTATTGCGTCTGACACGGAAACTCGCTCGTAAATTCCCGGCGAACAAATTTCCAGCATGTGTCGCGGCTATCTTAACTCCAGTGGCCCTCAACCGAAACCTGATTAAAAATTAACTCAATCAGTTGCTTCCAAATCATTTTTAATCGTACGTAAAACAGTCCTCCATGTACAATTTAAATTATAGTTGTTTTAATCTGAGAATAATATAAAAAATGCTATGAATTCTAATTAAAATTGTCTATACAATAAAATTTGATATATTACAGCTGAAACCATATAAATTATGAATTACAACTATGAAAATTTAAATATATTGTCAAAAGGAAAGAAGAACGTGCATTAAAATACATCAAATTAATAAAAAATACAATAAAAATGAAAATGATTTATTATGAAATATGTTAAACGATAGATCACATAATTTCTCAGTATTTCAAAAAGGAGGCTAATAATTCTCATGCACGGGGTCAAGTTTGAGAGCCGCTGCCGAAGTGGGAGCGGCCGGCAATCAGAATTTCGTACGTAGTCACACATTTAAACAAAAACACACATCGAGGCGGTGCCGAAGCACTACTATCTCAATCCGTACGCAAATGAGCTCCTCTGCCCTCTAAGGAGACAAGGCGATGAGCGTGTGCGTGCAAAATTGTACACACCAACACCCCCGTTACACTCACACGCCCGTACAGGGTACACTATCTAAAAACGTTCGGATACCTGTTTAATTTTGACGCGATACAGTTTAATCGCGCAGTCCCAACTGAAACGCCCGATCATTTTTACTCGCGTTGCAATTCACGCATTTAACTGAACTCGTTTCATCAAAGAGAAAATACGAAAACGTAATTTGCAAATGGTTCCGGAATGATTCTTCATAAGTGCAATTCATATAAATCAAACTCGAAATTAATATAATATAAACTGCATCAGATTTTTAATGAGTCACCCCTTACATTCATTTTCTATATTAATTATTAGCAGTAGTAATATTTTACTGTAATCAAATAATTAATTTAGAGATATTTTGTCGTACAGAATGAAAATATTTTGCGTATAATAATTCTAAAGCATGCACGATGTTGATTGTAAGCACTGAGTACACGCGTGAGCTGTAGGTGGTGCGGCGAGGGGAGGAGAGGCAAATCAGTGCCACTCAAAGAAATAACCAGTGCTCATTAAGAGTAATAACCCTTGGCTCTCTCGGCCAGACCGCCGCGCCGGGCCGATTGTTTCAAGGGTGTCACACGGATCTACTGCGCTTCGCTCTCCTCTCTCCTCCTTATTACATTACTCGTTTCGGGGTTGCGGCGGTAGACTTCAAACCGAATCGAACGAGCAACGGGACATGAGAATGTCCCACTTCAAACTACAGAATTTATCAATTTTATACGTGCTAAATTAAAAAGGAATATGGGACGAAAATTAACAGGAAACAATCAGAATCTTATTTTATATGTACGATTTGATAATTGCAATTTGGGCATATATCATCAGTAGCGTAAAATTGATTAAAGAATATGCTTCGTATTGCAATTAGGAAATCAAGTCTTTGGATATTCTTATTTTGTTAAGCATTTTGGATTAAGCATGCATATGATTATAAAAAAGTATAATCTGCATTCTGATACGCGATTTAATACGTGCGCTAACTTCAATGTTAGTTAGATATCCTGTCTTTTGAAATGTTTATGATTAACTTAAAAGACACTATAAAATGAAAGACTGTAGACAAAACGCTTCGTACGATATTCTCATTGGCATTAAACGGCGACGGTATGAATGTTTGGATTAGCTCTAACAGCTACTGATTGTCTGGTATCTTTCTAGCTTCTAACCGGCGAGCTCGCGTTATCATTGTCATTACGAAAGGAAACGTTTTAAGCCGCGTTAGTCGCGAGATTGAGTCCCCGTTGCGTTGGTTTCGTTCCAAGAAATTATTACGCTTAATTCAACGACGTAGACGAGAACGATCGTCGACATCTGGACGATTCCAGTTGCGCGTGTGCGTCGCGCCACGATTAACCGATTATTTGCACGACTCGCGATTGAATCCCGAGGCCTCTAATCATTCCCTGAAATTGCTGCATCGCGCCGTTTAATACCGAACGAATCATAATTCGATGTTCGAGTCAGATTACCAACGAGAATGCAGAATTAACTCGAACTCTTTCACTTTAAATAGAACATGGAACGATGAGTTTCTTAAAGTATAGACGCTGTATATGTAGATATTTGCATGCAGTCTCGATTCATCATTGAGCTGATTGCGGAATGTAACTGCAAAGTGTTGCAGCTGAACGATCGTTGTATCGATTCGATGTCGACGCGGAATAAACGTAACCGAGGGAGAGCGACAGAAGATAATATCCTGCCTGACGAGCATAATTACAGGCGAGCGTTCAGCGAATGAGTAGGGGTATCATTAACACTTCCTGCCTCGTAACGACTACTCGTCTGATACACGATACGCGACGTACCCACGTGCACGTCACTGCGTAAACCTATCAACCCGTCTAATCGACGTCAAGTAACTCAACCCAGGATCTCTCGATCGAACCTTGTAAAAACTGTCTCCACGTCCGAGATTCTTGAAATCGGGGGGGTAATGAGTATCGTCTTCGACGATTCCCTCTTACGCATGGACATTGTACTTCGATTTTAATTAATTTTTTTAAATTAGGATTTTATTATCATTGTTTGTGTCAATTAAACCTTGAAGTTTTATAGACTGTGAGATCTCTGTGTACATTGCAATTTCTTAAGAACATATGAAAATCGTTAACTACCATTGAACCAACCACTTGATTATTAAATCTCGTTAAGAAAATGTTTCTTTATTGTCTGAGAGAAGGTTTCCCGCTGATAGGTCAACTGATTATCCTCGAATTAGAATAATTAATTGTTTGGACGAGTCATCGCAGGGAATGACATTCGGATTCTCTTAACGATAAGGGTCACGAGAATTATCCCGTCAATGCTCGTCACCCTCAGGCTAATAACTATCAATTTACTTGTCTCGCGGAAGTGAAAACAGGTTCTGCATAAATTTACTTAGCTGGTTGACGTTATTATGACAACAAATCAATTATAACCGTGGCGATGATTGGTCACTCGGTGTGATCGAATCTCTGCCATTGACCTAGGAATCATTCACAAACGTAATAAAGTATGCACGACTGTGACTGTGTGATTGAAATGAAAGATTCAAAGATGCTTTGCACTGTCCAATTGTAACTTTTTATTTTTTAGACGATGTGTCTGATCACGAGGAGTCTAGTCTACTTAATCACTGTTTATTAAATTCATAAATCTATTTTAACTTAGAGCAAATAATCTGTATTCTGTTTATCAATTTAACGTTAATATAATTCTCGTCTCATAAAGAGTCTAATATACTCTGAATCCAAGACACATCGTCGATATTTATAATATTAAAATTGATATTAGAAAAAAGATTCGCTAACAAGATGGATCTGTGGTTTGTTTCCAGTAGCGGTTCCAGGTTTGAGCGGCGGCATACACGGAAGCGGTCTGATGCCGTTGCACGTGGAGGGCGGCACCCAGGTCCAGGTGCCGCGATCGCTGATGCAAGCGTTCCTGCACCGGGTCTGGAGACGGTGCGACTGCCGACGCCTCTTTGCGGATCCGACGATAACGGTCCGCCGCCACACTGTCGCGAGGTGGAAACGGAACTGTGTCTGGTGTGTCGCCGATGCGGCCGCGCGTATCCGCAGGAGTCGACGCTGCTCGCTCACCAACGCTCTTGCTATTTGGGCAATCAGCAGCGTCGCGGCGCCCTGCGCCTCGTTCAATCTCGGTACGCCTGTTCCCTCTGCGACGGGAACAACCCCGCTCGGACTTACACCACGATCAGCGAGTGGCGGCGTCACGCCGAGACGTTGCAGCACCGAGCCCGGCTCGAGGCGAGCCAAGAACGCCAACAGCAACAGCAACAGTTTGTCAATATCGATACCGAGCCTGGGGGACAGTGCGGCGAGGAGGTGCAGCCGCTCACGGACGAGATGGAGGACGTGGTGAACCAGATCACGCTGTTGGCTGCTCGCGCGGCCGCCGAGAGCACCACCAGTCAGCCCCAGGGTAACGAGAGGACGAGCCAGGACAACAACAACGCTCCCGATGTGAAGAGGCAAAAGCTGGTCCAGGAGGTCGCCGCTCTGGCCGGTGCGCGTTAAAGGAGCTTTGCCTTATCGCGTTATGAATCGTCGCAAAGGCGGACGGGGTGTGCGCAACGAGAACGAAAAGGACCGGAGAGAGAGAGTGTTCGACGGGTGCTCATCGAGAGAGAAGTACTCGACAAAACGAAAGCAAACAACGTTCCTAAACTGGCTAGATAAAGGGGAGGGGATTCCGACCTGTACAGGCAGGAACTATCGCCCGTGGGGTGAAACGGGGGAGGCTTTTTCTTCCGAGGAATCCCGCGGGACCTCCGAGGTTTACTCGAGCGTGGACGGTGGACCAATCACGAGGATGCCGCGCGTTATAGACCTATATCTTCTCTCTACGAAAATGTGTACCTCGTTTTGTTTCGCCCGTGCACGGCCACTGTCGCGCGCGCAATCACCAATTTTACCAAATATTTTTGTTACTTGTACACACAGTAATAAGCGCGCCACCGAGGCAACGCGCTTCATCCAAAGTTCCTTCGATAGACAGAATGCGAGGAGGTTCGGGAGGTAATGTAACCGGGGGACACGTGTAACGGACGAGAGTGAATCGAGTTCACGATGTATGTATATCAGCGTTGCTTTCAGCCGTTCGCGCGATTCAAACGAGTTGTTTTTTTTTCTTCGTATAAACTGATACCGTGTAAACTATATATACCAGTCGCATCGCGATTCGAGAAGGAGACGACTGCGCGGACGAAGAGATCGCGCGCGGAGGAGAAACGGCCCGAGGAGGAAAAATAGTGTGGGGATGGGGGTGAGAAAGAAGAGAAAAATTAACGAGCGACGTCCGCAGACGCCGGACGCGTCGAGGTGGGCTGACTTTAAACGTTCCTATGTAAAGTAATAATAAAGATTTAATGAAAGGAGGAAACAAAAAAAAAAAAAAGTTACTAAACGAGCGAACGAGACGTTCATGGCGCGGCGAAGTAGGATAGATATGACGACGCGACGCGACGTCCGCGGAAACTAGTGCGTCGCGCTCGTGTTTAACGAATACGTACGTACATATTCATCTCTAAATAAGGAACAAGAAGACGAAGAAGAAGTATGAGAAGAAGAAGAAATGAAATGAGAAGAAAATAAGAACGATGAAAACGTGAGAAATCTTCACTCTCTATCTCTCTATCTCTCTCTTTCTCTTTTTACGCGCGTGTGTATGGGTGGTACTGCGAAGAGAGGTGTGCGTCGGTTAGACGGCGAGAACCACGGAGTGTTTAATTAACGATTATCGTTCGTGACGAACGCGGAGAAAATCACGTCATCGCGTTCCTCTGTTTTCACTCGGGATTCACGGGAAACGGACGGTAGGCACGCGGACGATCGGAGAAAATGATTCGTTGGCAGGACTTCCATCGGGTAAGGCCACGCGCACACGTGCACACACTCACACCCAATCACTCTCGACACGTACACACACGTGCATACACGCATACACGAGCCTAGTAATATCCATTTTACGGTGAAAGTTTCGTGGAGGAACACTCACACAGGGCACGACAACCCCGCGGCTGGGAGGGGTTTCATTTTTTCATTTTCGTTAGGGTTCCGGTGAAAACCGTCGCGCGAATTCGTTCGCGGTTTTTTCCGTTCGTTCGTTCGTTCGTTCATTGGCCGCGAGACGAAGCTGATAAATTTCAGGGGTGGGTAAATGCGAGATGACAAAGACTAAAGACGGAAAGGTGGCAAGTGTGGTCGCGATGCCCGTCGTGACACGGAAACGGAGGAGAGCGTTCACGAAACAAGCAAAGACCCAGCAACATGGTTCCTATATTTAATAAAATTATATTTAATAACGCTAAACAACAAAAAACTAACGATTAGTAATAATACTAATGATAATAATAAACATAGTAATAATAATGATAGTAATAATGGTAAATAGTTATAGCTATTTATAGCTGTAATCGATTATTGCTACATAGTTGATCGTCAATCGGTCGGCCGTTTCAACCGGATACGAATCGAGCGTCAGCGCCGATCGACACGGGGGAGGTAAACGGATCCTATTTTCATCGTTTCCCGCGGACACCGGTCGGTCGCCCTCGAGCCCTGGTGCTCGCGGGGAAAGTGAAAACAATAATTGAGAATGACACAAGAGAATGTCGCAGAGCCTCGGTAGAGGGAGGAGAAAGGAAACGTGGCGGTGTCACCTCTCTCGATCGGCGGACTCGGTGGTTTTGTAAAGGTCTGCTCGGGAACGACAAAAGAAATTCACTACTAGCTCGTAAGTTAACGGTTAATTACAACTAAAGAGAAAAACTGTAGATTATAAGGGGGTGGATCGGGAGGATATGCATCGGTAGACGACACACGGACACACTCATGCATAGGTATATATATATATAAAAAGGTATATATATATATATATAAATATAAATAAATGAATAAAGTGAATGAATAAGAAAAAAGGTATATATATATATATTTAAGTAGATAAATATATATATATAAATATATGATGTTGTAACGTACTAGAATCCTCGCGGGTACTGCCCGGAACGGTGACGTGTATACACGCGTACGTACGTCGTGTTTCTCGCGTTCCTTCTTTTTTTTTGTAAAGAGAGCACACACACACACACACATACACACACAGATATATACACACAGTACATAAGACGTAAGGGAAGTGAAGTAAAATGAATATGAACAAAAGGGAAACCGGAACTGTACGTGCGTGCGAGAGAAAACAGAATAAACATCGTAAGGAGCGCTCGGAAAAGGAAATGAAACATGTTGACAAGTACAGAGAGAACGACAGGAGGGAGAGGAAAGGTACTGCCCTAAAAATGAGTTAGCAAGAAGAGAGAGGGGTCGTAGGGGGATACGGGGGTGGCTGCGGCAAGGCAAGTGCATGCGGTAGTGGTCGTTAGGACGTCGAACGTGACGCGAAGTAATAACTATTTGTAAGGTAATTAAGCAACTCGAGGTTCCTGTCTACAAAAGATGCTTTTTCTAATGTAACGTTGATAATATTACATTTGATTATTACGATTATTATTATTATTATTATTATTATTACGATTATCCTGATTATTATTATTATTATTATTATTATTATTATTATAGATTACGATATTATATTTACATATATGTGGTCATGTATTTATTATTATCTGTGTAAAACGTTATAGCGTTGAGCTAAACTTACGCGAGAGGGATGAAGACACACGCGACACGCACACATACACGCATACATACACGCATACACGTACACGTATGGTATACCTAGAGACACGTGTAATTTATCGGGGAAGAAACACGCATTGTACACGAGAATCCAAAATTATCAACGATACCCTAATCCCGTTTTGAAATCGAAGAGACACACAACACCTTGTAACCGATACCTCGCAAAATAGGACAATTGTTACTAATATCTCCGGTGATCACGGGCTAATTAAAAAAGAAAACAAGTAAAAAAACTCGCGTAGAATATTAATCGAGCCGTAGATTAATTAGCGATCCCCTCCCGTTTTTCGGAAACCGCGTAATTAAGGTTTCGCCACGCTATTTCGTCGAGTTCCCGTCGGGCCGACGCAAATAACCGCGAACTGATAACACGATATATCACTAATCTTAGCCGAGACGAGGCGCGAGACATTTCAGATGTAAGGGCGCGTCCCTTTCGCTCCCGCGTACATTTTAAACAAAGAACTGAAGGAAAGTGCGAAGAAATGGGGGGCAAAAAAAAAAAACGAAAGAGAGATACGATATTGCACTTTGGCGCACAAAGAAATCGAATCGACGTCGTGTTCCTTTTGATTGTATACATACACACACATATGTATATGTAAATGAACGCGTATATATGTATACACGGAGTGGGTATTTAATTTTTCTAATCGATTCGCGATCATGCGAGGAGGACCCGGGGAGGACGCGCGACACGACACGAGAGATACACGGGGACATATACGCGCACATGCAGACACGTACACGAAACACGCTGGCGGACACGGTACAATGGTAAAATGGGATACGATGGTCTCGAATCGATATTAACGACGACGCGTGCGTATGTAATGATATAGCGTGATATACGTATATATGTATATGTGCGTGGAAATTCTCAAAACGCGGTGGAGCACGTAGGTACGTGCGCGTGTACGCGACGAAACTTTGGTCGGTTTTGGCGTTTTGAGTTTACGAGTACGGGAGATTGCGTGATAGAGTAACCGAACCTCGCTACTAGCTGTTCCTAAAATCAACAATGATGATGAATGAGTGATAAGCGTGCGCGGATTTAATTTAAGGAGTGCAGAAAAAAAAAAGAAAACGGAAAAGAAGATAAAAGAGATGAAGCAACCTGAGTATGTGAGACTATTATTGCGTTGCGAGAATTTTTCAGCGCCTACCGGCCCGTCACCGTTTTCTCTTCTATCCCTCGAGGAGGCATTATTTCTTTTTCACACAGTCGACACCGTTTCCCTTTCACGGTCGATCATCCAACCACCGAATTCCGCAATCATTCGAAGAACAGATAATAAAAAGCTGAGAAGTTCGCAGTCTCGAGTCTTATCGAAAAAAAAAACACAGGGTCTTTTGGTCGATTCGGAACGAGTAACCGTGAAAAAGAAACGACATAGATTCGTACAGGAATCGCAATTATCTGCTGGTTGGAATTAAAAAAGTAGGGATTGGGCGAGAAGAAGAGAGAGCGGCGAACGGCGTGGAGGTTTTTCAGTTTTCTATAATCTCGTTGAGTTTCTACGGAAAATATGTTAACGCGCGATTATTTATTATTAATCCAATTGGTTATCTCTGTTGCTATTGCAATACGATTATTATTATTATTATTATTATTATTATTATTATAATTATTATTATTATTATTATCATTATTATCGCAATGACCGAAGGGGGCGTTTATTATTGCATTATTAATATCATTATTATTATATGGCTATTATTGTGGTTTCACAAGCAAACGGTTTATCGTCGATCGAATTGTGAATTTGTTCGAGAACTCTACTTTTCATTGACTAATTAATTAATAACGAGATACTAATTGATAAACGATAGCGACTAATTCTTGTGAGAG
This sequence comes from Ceratina calcarata, assembly GCF_001652005.2. NCBI lineage: Eukaryota > Metazoa > Arthropoda > Insecta > Hymenoptera > Apidae > Ceratina > Ceratina calcarata. The sequence continues at coordinate 851,404 of NW_017159356.1, forward strand.
ATTGCCATGTGTATATCTTATATGTACTCACTAACGGGGAGCCCGTGGCTCTGCGGATGGGGGCAGGGGTGGAACACATCACCCCCGTCGCAACCGCCCGTTGTCGGTCGACGCGGTGAACCCCGTAAACGCCGGCTCAGTAACCCCGACGATGTTGGCGCCGCGCCCGATTCGATTATTAATTTAAAAAAAAAAGATGTTCTCCCCCCGCGAAAAGAACGCGAGTTTTCTCCTCTCGACAGGGGGAAGGAGGGCGAAACGGTTTGTTTCGTCTCGAGAGGGCGATCGTCGTGTCGCGGGTACACGATACGATGTAATCCTGTAAAACCTCGTACTTACATACATAATATCGCCTCTCCTCGCGCCTCGCGCCCCGCCCCTTTTTTTGTAAAACAACGCGGAGGCGCGGGGAGACGACTGCTCGTCGAAACCCGTTCACAGCTAACTCACGAGAGAGAGAGAACCGATACCGATCATCCACGGACAAACGAAGTGGGAGTGCGGACGAAAAATATGTTCAACAACAAAGCGAATGGCAAAACCGTGAAAAACAGATAATCGCGTTTCTTATGTTTCTCGCTGACAGAGATGACCGGGAGAGACGCGACGAATTCTTATCAAAATTCTCTTTGACACTCACGTTTGATCGCTTACTGTTTCATACAAATTACAATTCGGACACGCAATTTCATTATCCGTGATTCCATGAGGTTTCTGTTTTTACGTCAAATCAATATCGAATCGCAGGGTCTGAATCCGATCCTACGATTAAGATTCATTTGGATACTTAGCGGACGGCCGGGAGAAATGGACGGTGAACGGCGTTCTTTCTCGATCATCTCGTCCACCCACGCTCGCCCTTGTGTACAAATATATATTTATGGTGCCATACGTGTTATGCGCGCGCGAACATGATCCCGCCGCCGCTGCGCGTTCGCGCGCGCGCGTCTAGATTTTATAATAGAGGGGAAAAAGAAAACGAAAGTGAAAAGTAACGAATAAAAGGAAACTAAGAAGATGAGCGAGCGAGAGGGAGAAAATGCGACGTGCAAGGGCGAAAACTTATCGAGACACGAGCACACACGGAGTACATGATACACATCCACGGACACGGGTAACATTTACACATATACATACATACGAACATAGACACACGCATACATACACGTGCCATGGGAAGATGGCTGTACCTGTATACGTATATAAATATACGCGAGCATACAGTGATGCACATATTTACGTGCGCTATTCCTATAAAAGAAAGAAAAAGAAAGAGAGAACATAACAAAAAAAAAAAATACATAGGAATTTAAGATTTGAGCCGAGGGAGATTACATACATACGCGATCAGGCACCAACATCGTACGGCAAAAATGGGTGCGGTGCAATCATGTTCCTATTAGGTTTCATATCTAAGCGAGTAATTAATTATACCACTAAATATAAATGATGAAGAAGGATATAATGATATTATATATATATTATTGGATATATATATATACATACGATACGATTATATATAGATCTAGTCTATCAAACTGATAAATACCCTCTTCCTTTCATCCCTTCCCTTGATTAAACGCCTAATCGGAAGCGCAACATATCTGACTAACAGCTTTCTTTTNTTTATTCACTTAATTCGTAGCATATAAATCTTGTATACTAGCTTCGTGAATTTTCAAGCTGCGTACCAAAACGTCTGGTTTTGTTCCTTTAATCGAAACTGAACTCATAAGAATTCTCAGTTCCATCGAATCACCGGTTGTACAGAGTGATAGAAATAAACTATTTGACTTTTTTCGTTGTACGGTAAGTTCTCACTTAGATTTTCTTAAAACATTTTTTTATGACAAAAATATTTTAATTTATACGGCGACGCAAAGAAAGGCGAAGAAGAGGAACGCAAACGAATTAAAAATAACTGCGTACGTATTAAATTCGACAATGAAGATACATGAAATCGACGGTGAATCGCGGCACGCGATCGACACGGATGAACGAGGCGCGAATATCGTTCCCATCGCGCGGGATTTCATTTGATTTCCGGTCCACGGAACGCTCCCATTTCCGAGTTCCAATATTAGCTCACCTGGCAATTTGCATAGAGACGGAAAACGCGACCGCGGTTTATGTGCGAGCGACGCGACGCGACGCGACGTTATCACGCGATCATCGGTAACGCCTCGTACCACTCTGCGATGACCCGCGATCCAATTTTTCAATGACGCCATTACCACGTTACGTTACGGATCTCCACGTCCGTTTAATACGAATCAATAACGCAATCTTACTTAATAGTTCAATAAATTTCCTATTAACTACATCTTGGCGATATTTAATTAAAATAAAAAACAAGATATTTGTAGTGCATTTTTTGATAAATATACAATTAATTATAGTTTTGTTATTTTCTTATCGACGAGTATTTAAATACTGGATTATCAAGGTATCGCATTAGGTAAGTATGGATTTTCAATTATACTGTTTAAAAATCTCAATTTCATCAACAATTAAAATTCGAATGTTCAATGTTATCGTATTATACTATTATTTGTTTTATTACTTATTAACAAATCTAATTAAATTGTCAAATTCAAGAAAAGTATTTATCATGAACATTTACTCGTTCCGAGCAAGAAGTGATAAACCATTTACTGCATGGTACTAATTAATTAACTTCTATTGAAGAAATTATCTTTAATAATAGTAACAATACTTTGCAAATAGTCTACACGGATTTGGTTTCCTAAAGAAAGGAGGAACGATAAAGACATTTCGTAAAGGCTCAGAGGGAAAAAATGGTAGAATTCTATGCTGAACGAATAGGGAAATCGCATGAACCCGCAACGTTTTCGAGAAAACGGAACAGCTCGCCCGGAAGAACATGGGAATGAGAGGGGGCGGGGTAGGGAGAAGAGAAGGATCTGAGGGGAGTCTACGGAAGAGTGTTTGCTCGCGAGATGGAACGCAAATTAGGTTTAGACCGGGATCGAAAAAGCCCCGTCGTATCGAAATAAAGGCGACACGTAAAATATATGCGAGCCACCCTCGCTATTCGTGACCTTTGGAAAGCTGGCTGGGAGCCTCTATCCGCGTACAACCCCGTGAACAAGTAGAAACAGTTTACGAAACGTAATCTCACGAGATGTTGCGAAAATAAATAATTTACGATTTGTACGAGAGTATGTCAAATGAAAATTGCAAGCCTTAATAATTCACCGCTATTGAATGTCAATTATAAATTGAAATTTAATATTACCAC
>NW_017159356.1:856727-857145 GCF_001652005.2 Ceratina calcarata
TTATAAATCTTATCAAACTTCAAACTCGAATTACAATAAATTCATAAATGTAAAGAATGCCAATTCCTTCTTCAAATCATTGGGAATATAACTGAACCATCTCTCTATGATCAATTATATTCCATTCTGAACTTCGAAAATTTGAAACTGTTCCAAGACTTGTGAATGGGAGTGTACAAGCCACCCCCGTCAGGGAAACCTATGGAGCGTCTTCATCTCGAATGCAAAGTTCGAGTTACACAAAAGCTACGCATGTGAGCCAAATGAAATTCACTTTTACATTAAGCGGTATTCACCGACATCCTTAAAAATCACGCGAGATATAAAATCGAATTTCTTTCGATCATCTGAAGCTTTTACAGACAGTAAGAAAGTATTGCTTTGTAGATATTTAAATAGTTTCAAGTCTCATTAAAAT
>NW_017159356.1:857903-880176 GCF_001652005.2 Ceratina calcarata
GTCTACGGAAGAGTGTTTGCTCGCGAGATGGAACGCAAATTAGGTTTAGACCGGGATCGAAAAAGCCCCGTCGTATCGAAATAAAGGCGACACGTAAAATATATGCGAGCCACCCTCGCTATTCGTGACCTTTGGAAAGCTGGCTGGGAGCCTCTATCCGCGTACAACCCCGTGAACAAGTAGAAACAGTTTACGAAACGTAATCTCACGAGATGTTGCGAAAATAAATGATTTACGATTTGTACGAGTATGTCAAATGAAAATTGCAAGCCTTAACAATTCACCGCTATTGAATGTCAATTATAAATTGAAATTTAATATTACTATCTTCTGATATCATATTATCAAAATCTATTTATAATATTTAATTTATTTTACTCTAACAACTGAGAGATTCTAAGTTTACACAGACATTTTATAAATCTTATCAAACTTCAAACTCGAATTACAATAAATTCATAAATGTAAAGAATGCCAATTCCTTCTTCAAATCATTGGGAATATAACTGAACCATTTCTCTATGATCAATCAATTATATTCCATTCTGAACTTCGAAAATTTGAAACTGTTCCAAGACTTGTGAATGGGAGTGTACAAGCCACCCCCGTCAGGGAAACCTATGGAGCGTCTTCATCTCGAATGCAAAGTTCGAGTTACACAAAAGCTACGCATGTGAGCCAAATGAAATTCACTTTTACATTAAGCGGTATTCACCGACATCCTTAAAAATCACGCGAGATATAAAATCGAATTTCTTTCGATCATCTGAAGCTTTTACAGACAGTAAGAAAGTATTGCTTTGTAGATATTTAAATAGTTTCAAGTCTCATTAAAATCCTAGATAAAAAGAAAAGAACAAGAACTTTCTTTCTCAAAAATAAATTTAAGATCTGAACAAATGAAACATCTAAAGACTGCAGTGCACAGATTCATAAAAACTTAAATACATATTTAATTACATGGATGTATTGAGTATGTCGGAACAAGAATTCGTCCGAATGCGCATGGAGTAAAATCGTAGCCTTAAAACGTATTCAACGCTGGATAGTTCGCGAAATTAAAGGCAACGGAAGGGAGCTTCAACGGAGATTCCTTTGGACAAAGAGAAGACGAGAACGCATCCACCTACACAGTTTCCCTCTTATCCTTCCCATTTCCACTCAATCGCATCTAGTATATCTTTGCCATTATGTACAGTTCCAAGTATCTAGTTACCAGCACAGAAGACCCTGCATTTGAGACAATGTCGTTCCTATCGTTTTATTCTTCCACCGCCAAAATTGAAATTTCTTTAGTTCTAAAAGATAATACAATTTTTTCGATGTAAAGTAAAATGAAAGTTACAAAGGACTTGAGAAAGACATCGATTCTCTTGAAGTAAATGAAATTTAATATCAAGAAGATTGTTACGTTAATTAAAAATCCACTACTACTATATTTCGTATTAAAACATAGAGTGAATGAACTTGAATCAATTGAATCCTACGAATGATTAAGCTAAAGGCCAATTCCGCAGAATATAACAAGAAACAAATAACTTCCTTGAATACGTGCACACAACTATCCAAACATTAACGCAACCCACCACGTTTCTCCGACTCCCTTTAATAACCCCACGGGAAAGAAGAAGCTCATTATACGACAGAGAGGGGAAAAAAACAAGCGCAACCGATTCCTCGGCGTTAACAGCGTTCTCGGAACGAGCATCCAGTATAATATAAGGATGGCAAGTCTTCAGGTGTTGCAGCACAGTAACACTGCTTATATCTACACACACAAGTATACTGGGTGTTCGTTCTCTAACACAACGCATGGTTTTGCTTAATTTCGAGAAAAGTATACAAAAATCGTGAGGACGATAACAATTTTCAAAGCAGTAAATAGCAAATGCAAAATCGTTTTAAATTGCATCTTGTTTATATGATAAAAATGACTCAAACACCAGTCAGTGTTACTAAGTATCGTTACTAACAAAATTTGACAAACTGAAGTAATATAATTTTTTTGTTAAAATTCTTAAAGATCGTAGAAATACGTTTACGTTGAATACACGCGTGGAGGTTCTAATGTTAAAGGGAACACCCAGTAGATGTACACGTTTTACCAGGAGGTCGTATCTTCTCGTTAGCCGCGCGATGAAGCGCTACCCGCGCGGCGCGGAGTCACGTTTTTAATTTCTCTTCCGTGGCCGGGCCTTAGTTCATTTTCACACCCCCTCAGTGGGCGCCCGCGTTCACCGGCCGTCTAATAAGTAAATAATAACTCGTTCCGCCACATAACTCGTCGTCCCGTTCAGCCACGGTCTGCGGAGGCGAGAGTTGACTGCAATTAATACGAATTCCACGGTGACGCGTCGCGTCGCCTCGCGATGTTTATTTTCGCGCCTCGATTCGCGCGTGTGCCTCTGAATCTGAAAACTCGCGGCGGACATCTTTACGGCCACGGCAGGACCGTGTAACGAGAGGACGATGTGCATAGCGTGGTCAGAAACGAAATAATGCAGTCATAAGTTCAGTTCACTCCCGCAAAACTGTAATAATCATATTTTCAAACAATACTCAATGCGCAGATCGTGGAGATATAATAGAAATGAACGGTAATAGATTACTAAGTTTTTACTTTCTCGATAAATTTAAGTCAATAATAAATATTATTTTAAATGATCTGCATGAAAATAATAAAAAATACCGAAATACTAGAGTAAACTTATCTAATGAATTCGTGTACAATTAGATAAAATCTTTAAAGAACAATCTATTGTAAGCGGTATTTCTAAAAAAAAATATGGGAAGCAATCTTTTCGCTAGCATAGCAGGAAACGGTGAAAAAACAGATCTTCCACGAGCGGAGAGGAATTATCGATCACGAGGAGTGTGCAGTGTAAAATAAAAAGCAGCGAGGTCGCGGCGAGATTGGCAAGAGTATCTCCCGGCTCGTATGAATACGTAGACGTATGTATGTACGTCGCGGGTAAGAAAAACGAAGGCGAAGGGATAAGGGATGATATGGAACTCCTTAGAATGCATGTGTTTGCCTTTAATACATTTCTCGACGATGTTGACCGAGGCGTATCTTCAACGTGCGCGCGTGTGCACGCATACCTATCTAAGTACACTGTCGTCCATAAGTATACGATTTTCAATTTTCAATTTAATGTTCTTCGAAGGATCTAACAAAAATTCCACATAAATTAGAAACAGCAGATTTATCATAAAAATTGAGTAAGGAAATATGCAAATAAAACGAATCAGATAAAAGATTTATATACTTCGTAATGTTCATTGCACGTCAAGAATTTGATTCACTGTTATCTTTCCGATATTCCTTTCCTTTATATATATCCTTCGTTAACTTTTTGCGTGCACTTATGGCAGTGTACAGAAAGCTAGGGGGATGGTGACGCTAAAATATTCACCTTGTCAGAGCCGGGCCACAAAACTTGGACAGCAATTTCCACGGCTACCGAATTCAAAGCGGCACGGAGGCGGAGACTAAGAAAGAAAAATGTTTCGCCCGGAAAAATGCGCTTTATCTCTCCGGTCCCCGAGAAAGGGGTGTGGGCACGACCGAATTTATCCCGACGCTGCGTAATAATTGCATTCCTCGGACGCCAAGTGGACATGGAATCCACGTAAGCCGTGTTTACGCTGTTACCAATGGCCAACACGAATACACGAGCCGAACGGTTCATACCAAAGAACATTCATAAAACAATATTTTTCATTCGTCAGGATTTTTATTTTATAAAATCGATTACTGTAGTCCGTTATGAGAATAGAATAAATTTATCGATAAATATAAAAAAGTAATTGTGAAATATAACCCTTTGAAAAAATAATATTACATCTTGAAACATTTATAAGGCACATATTTTGGAAAATTGAAAAGAAATCAACTATTTGATTATTATAAAAGTTTGCTATCTTAGCTGGACGAAAACAATTATAAAAATGGCACTCCCGGTGAGTATGTGTAACCTGTAGTGTGTATCTCCGAGGCGATTTCACGTTAGGTTGCCTCCGGCCGTGGTCTTTCGTTACCGGCCGGAGATCTAAAAGGGTATAGGTTCAAAGACTCGTCGCCGCTATTTCCCGCTAAAATCATTCGCGAAGGATCTCCTTATCTGGCTATGCAAAAGAAAGAACGGGCGGCGAAGGCAGAAATTGACAATTCCCCTGGTCCCCGGAGCACCACGAGCCACCCTACCTCTCCTTTTCCTCCTTCCTTCGCCGGCTTTTGTAAAAGACTGCGAATAACGAAGGGAAAGGACGGAGGGTAGTTCGCGACAAATCTCTTTTCCTCTCTGCGCGTACACAGAATAGCTCGAGACAGGGGGGTTGTAGAGGAAGGATAGGGCAGAGAGATGCAGCCGGGAAGAAACAGAAACGCAAGGTAGATAAAAGAAAGGGAAATAGAAAGAGAGAATGGACACAGTGTTTGTCCAGAAGGATTCGGAGGAGTAGCGAGTGTGTTCGTAGTGGCACACGCAGAGAGGATGCAAGGATGGTCACCCGTTCTGACGGTCACCCGTAGCGTAGGTGGTGGCTGTTGCAGTGAGCAGGGGTGGGAGAGGGCCGGTTCCTAAGAGAGGCAGTCCTCTCTTAGAGCATTTCAATATATGGCAAGGGCCTTTGAGGTCGCGGGGGTTGGGGTGCTCGAGGGCAAGAGGAGGTACCCACCTTCGCCGTGGAAGCGAGGGGCACAACGATGGCGTGGGGTGAGAGGCGCTATTGATTCTTCTTTTAATCTCGTCGCGACCCATCCCTCGTACCGAGCTCGGGCTCGAGGGCGGAGGGTGTCGAGGGAGAAGGAGGGCGAAGAAAACGAAAGAAGAAGGATCCTACGGCCAAGGGGTGGCAGCGCGAGGTCCCAGAGTCGGGTGGGCTTCTTGAGGCAGAAAGAGAAAGAGAGAGAGAGAGAGAGAGAGGCGAGGGGACGCTCTTACTTATTTGAATGTGTCGTCGCGCGAGACAAAAACGACGCCGGGAAATTCACGGAATCGATGTGCCATGGTGGCACCCCGCCACCGTCACCCATTCGCTCCATCGCGCAGGGTGACAAATCGCCGATCTATACTCCGTGTTATAACTGCAAAACTGATATCGCCAAATGTATGCCGAACTAAATAATTCACGATGACAGTCACTTCAAATGAAAAACTAATTAACCTGCTGTTGCTTAAAACAATCTTAAACTTGGAAACTCTAAACGAGCCGTGCGCGTCTGGCCAACAAATCTGTTCGCGAAAACTTGGTTACAATAATTGCGAGAAGGTCTCAGCGCTATCCGCGTTTCGCGACGTTCTGCAAAGACACATTTTGCATCTTTATTCGCGGCAGATATCGAAACTGCGAGCGTGTAGCACGTGCCAGCTGGGTATTAAAAGTCCATAAGTATGGGCCGCATACGGCGTATAAAAATTCAGGAAACGCAATAAGCGCAACGAAATAAAGTCGTGCAGTTTCTTTCCGTTATCCGCTATGTACGCTACCCTCTTACGCCACTTCCGAACTCTATATCCTGCCCGTATACGTTCGCCGCTTTTCCTTCCTCGCCCTCGTTTCTTCAGCCAAACCTCTGCCTCATCTGTACAGTTCCTCGATATAATATAGCGAGATTACTTGCTACACAAGTAAAAAAATCAGTTCCATATGTTTAGTTTTTTACATCTTTACTTTCAAATGTTGTATTCTATCTTTACAATATATGATTAGGCTTCGTAAATTATCTACACACGAATACAAAATGTACACAGCATTTTCAACAAGAATCTTCTGCTATTATTGAGAATAAAACATTTTTGAAAAAACCTAAATTGGAAAACTGTGGCACTGTGTGAGGATTAATGATCGAAATCGTTTTCAGTTCGGTTACAATAATACATGAACTTATAATCTCGCTATGTAACCACTAGCAAGTACCCACAAGTCGAAAAGGAATGCACCAATCCTAAGGGAGCGAAACGGAGGAGCAAAAAAAAATCAGCTTCGCGGCTGAAGCGAGCAAGGCGAGTGGAAAGCGCGGGGGATGAGAATCGCTAGTGGAAATGACGAGAAGACCGGGGAGTCACCCTATTTTTTTGTACCCCTGCTCGAGCTGGGGTAAGATATTGATTTTTTTTATTTTATAATTAGGGGCTCGCACCCCTTGGCTGCCAGAAAAACATGTCACCCGGACGAAAGGCGCTTGAAGTTTCTATACCCTCACAATCGTCCACTTACGTTCAAACCCATCATATACAGCAAAAGAATTGTTAGAACGTACATATTGCTGAAAATTGATATGCAGTAAATTTATCTTACGCTTATTAATTATATGAAAATCATAAAGAAAAAGGAGATTTCATTTAATAACGCAAAATCTATAAGTATTATAAATAATAAATCTTGTGTCCAATAATGCAGTACAATAAAATGTGGGCACGTTTACATGTCATTTATTTGATTAGATTTGTAATTGAAATACACAATTATCCTTAAATAAATCTGGAAACTATAGAGTATCGTGTTCAATATCTCTTTAAATTGAAATCAAGCCCTCGTGCATAGACACGGTATCTTCCAGCAGCTCTGTAACCGTCACTTCCGATTCCTTTCAAAAAATCAAAGCCAGCCCGAGGGGAGGCTTGCCGCGGTTCCCAGAAGGAACGACGCCGAGAGTCCTGGTAAAAATCACAACGCGTCGGGTTCTCCGTTCTCGTTTCTCCATATAAGATAGCGGGATTCGTAGAATTCCCAGCTTCACGGGGGCGAAGGGAAGTCAGGGCCGGGGAAGAGGGAAGGGCAGGGTTCTTACGCTTATTAATTATATGAAAATCATAAAGAAAAAGGAGATTTCATTTAATAACGCAAAATCTATAAGTATTATAAATAATAAATCTTGTGTCCAATAATGCAGTACAATAAAATGTGGGCACGTTTACATGTCATTTATTTGATTAGATTTGTAATTGAAATACACAATTATCCTTAAATAAATCTGGAAACTATAGAGTATCGTGTTCAATATCTCTTTAAATTGAAATCAAGCCCTCGTGCATAGACACGGTATCTTCCAGCAGCTCTGTAACCGTCACTTCCGATTCCTTTCAAAAAATCAAAGCCAGCCCGAGGGGAGGCTTGCCGCGGTTCCCAGAAGGAACGACGCCGAGAGTCCTGGTAAAAATCACAACGCGTCGGGTTCTCCGTTCTCGTTTCTCCATATAAGATAGCGGGATTCGTAGAATTCCCAGCTTCACGGGGGCGAAGGGAAGTCAGGGCCGGGGAAGAGGGAAGGGCAGGGGGAGGGGGGGGCGAGCGATCCATCGGCACACGGGGCGAGTTCGCTCGCGAGGCAGAGGCTGCCGTGGGGTATGGAAGATTGCAGCAACCCTGCAAAGTACAAAGAACCGGCATAGCCGTGCACCCCCGCCGCCCGTTACATTTCTTCTCCGTCCTCGTTCAACCGGCACTCTCTTCTCCGCCCTCGCTTTTCTCTTTTCCTCTCGCCTTCTCTTCCACTTGCTACCCTACCTCCGGTCCCGTCCGAGGTGACAATTCCTCATCTGCCTCTGCTCGCACCTCCACCCGATTCCTTCGCAGCACCCCTCCAGCGTCACAGACGAACCGGCAGCGTGCATTTATACGTGTACATGCACACTGTCGAGGTTCTCCTGAACGCAACGACGCAGACAAACGCGGGCTTGCAGCCACGGTACACATCCACACGTAGAACGGCATACATAACGAGTCGGCTTGTCACACACAGAGTATAATATGCAAAGACCCGCCTCCGGGTTGCCATGGAAACTCCGCGGAGTCTTAGAGGTACCGCGGGGTGGCGGGCCAAGAAAAGGAGATTCGTTGAGACGGAGGTAGACGAGGGGAGGAGGAGCAGACACTCTTGGAAATTTGTATAACTACCCCCAAGAGCGGCGAGAGCGAGCGGAATCTCTCTCTTTCTCCCCATGTGGAAGGCGGAGGCACACACATTGATCCAGGGAACCTCCCCGCGTCCGACGCTCCTTCGTCATCTCTCAGAGCTACTGCCACCTATCCACCACCCACCCACCCTTTCATCCACCCACTCCTGCTGCTTCCAGTCCTCCTGGTTGCTGCTGCAACCTAAGTGCAAAGAACTCCTGCATGATTGCAGTGTTCCTCACACCATTAAAAACTATCCTTTCTTCAAATACAACTAGACTCGATTGCAGTCATTGAATCTCGATTAACGAATTAGCACCGCACGAGGAAACATTTACTTCCTATCTGTTATAAATAGAATTCGTAATCCAACAACAGCAAGACACCTTCATGAGTAATTTAATGTTAACGCATTACAAATACCAGACTTTCTACTTAATTCATTTTATTTCGTTTTTATACATTTGTAGAAAATTTTTATTTGCAGTACGAACAACAAATTGAAAGTTTTAGGAAAATAGTTTATACCAGAATTGAAAAGAACATCGTTTTGTATAATCAAGGAACATCCTATCATTCTCACGTGCACATAAAATCTCTTACAATCCGTGTACACGTCCATTTCAATTATAAATACATTCATCGTTCACGAATGATTTCGTCGCTTTTTACGCGTTACCTCACGACCACGGATATGCCGCATCCCGTGTCTATCACGCGTTAAACCAGGCAACGAGTTCCCGGACAGCTCAGGGCGTCCGCTACTTCAGGCCACTCGGTAATAAGTTTTCGTGCTGCGAGAGAGATGAGGCGACTGGGTCGAGGGAAACGCGCGTTGCCACGCGGCGAATTCCATTGGCTCCGTGGCCGAGCGCAGTCATAATCATCATAACGATAATTATGTAGGTAAATGCTGGACCGAGGGGAAACAGGGGAGTGACGGGGTACAGGCAAGAAAGGAGGATGAGTCCCGGTCGCTTCGCCGGCCAGCTGCTTCATTCGATCCATCGCTAATTATCCTCGTAAGCACCGAGTTAATTGCTACATTCGCTGCCTCTCGTTCAATCGGTCCTGCTTCTTCATCTCCCTATCGCATCGCGATATTCCTATACACACGCTCTTTCCTGCGCGTGATCTCAGCCTCCGTCCTCGTCGATCCTCCGCGGGCCTCTTACCGAGTAGGAAGTAGCAGAAGTGTAACGTGGGACCGGGTGTCCGTTGCCATTCGGACGTAGATCACTCGGAGAATCAAGAGGCAGCCGTAAGGGATACTTTCTTCCTGCCGGATAATGTTGTTTGTTTTTACCGTGAGGTAGATTTATCGCCGGAGGTGAATCTATTTAGACTCGGCATGAACCATCATAGAACTTTTTAAGACACCGCCGAGAGAATCGTGTGAACTTTCGAATCAATCAAGTTTACTCGTGCCGATTAAAAGTCCTGCAATCTGTTTCCGACGATCATTAATGTATTAACCTGACTAGTTATTTTCAACGCGTCACCAGCGGTAACAAGACAAGCATTCATTCAAGAATTCGAATCCGACAAGAATGATTCAGCGCGATTCGGAATCAAGATCGCCGGGGCCGTGTGGTGGCTACGTGTGCGCGCGTTAAGAAGATTGGTCCCGATAGGCTGCGAGAGCGTGCGATACAAAATCTGATGCACGGAACATGCGTATTATAATGTCATACTTAACGTAAAAATCACTCTTCATGTTACGTTTATAATCGTACATTGCCGTTTCATCGGAAAACGAAAGCAACGAGAATCATTTTACCCTGTATCTAATCAGGTTAACAACGCAATTATCAAATAAAGTAAAAAGCATTGGAATTAAGATATTCAGTGGAGATTGGATAATCCTTGCATTTCAGCTGAACGTGAAATTAAAGCTGACCAGGTAACTTCGCCAAGGAGAATTTCAATAAAAAAATACAGCCAGTGATCTCTTATCGAAGAACAAATTGCATCTTACTCGTTGTTATTTAGAATTCGATGGAATATCAAAAGTGAAACGAACGGGATTAAGATCAAAGATGCAATTTGTGAAATGTAGAAGCAATTTTATTTGTAAAATCGAATAGACAGGAAAATCTGGCGATGGAACGATCGGTGCGATCGCGGATGGTCGTAACTGAAGAAACGTCGTCGCGGCACCTTCTCGCGCGCGTGATCCCTAATGCTAGATCGCGCGGGGGGCGCGAATTCAAATGAGCCGAAACGATCGCGGCACGGTTACCGGGGCGCAAAAATGCACGGTACGGGGATGATTACAATGTTACCGCAACGGTAGAACGTGGAATTGCGAGAATCGAAGGACAGAGAAGAAGAAACGGCAAGAGAGAGAAAGAGAGAGAGAGAGAGAGTGAGGGGAGGTTCAACGCGTAAGAACGTAAGAAGAGAGAAAAGTAGATACGGACGCACGGTACGTGTAGCGTGGTGTGTTCACGGCGTGGGTGGAGACTGCCCCACGAAGCCCTACGGGCAGAATTATCATACCCACACACCGACACGAGGCCTGATCTAATCACACTCCCATATACATAAAATAACCGCTCTACGGGGCCCTATGGGGCAGAACGCGGTGCGCTGCGCGGTCCACGGGGCGAGAGACCGAGCCAGGAACGCCGGAGAAAGAAGGATCCGAGGGGAAGAGAGAAAGCGAGATAGGTGGATTGTTTTCAGCTGGGACTCTCGAGTATAAATTGGCCAATTATTCGGAAATAAGGTAATTATATAAGAAGGGAGTGATCTCCGATCGCGCGGACTCGGGCAGAAGGGGACGAGGGACGGGAGGAGATACGGTGGGGAGAGAGAGCAGGAATCGAAGAGAGAAATCAAAGGCGATTATCTGCCTATGAGGTAGGAATCGTCGGCTGGCGTCGGGACCGTTCTCTCTAAGAATTATTCGCCGTGGGCTCCGGCGCGGCGTAGCGTCGTCGTTGCTCGCAGTGCAAAAGGGCTTGTCCGGGAACGGCAGATGTTTTTTCTAAATGGAGACGAATTAGTCGATAAATAATAACGATCGATCGTGCGCTCGCGATGCCGTGCACATCGCGTCGGAGTTGAAAAGAGGAAAAAAGGGTCGGTCCACCATCCCCTTGGAAACGTGATCAAGCTGCGAGACAGTTTAGAGACAGGTCTCACGAGTCGGACGTATGATTCTTCGACGTCTGTCTATATAGAACCATTTCCGAAACACGTCTCGCATTTCAGACTTATGTTTATACTTTATATATTACAAACTATAAAAACAGAAGGTAGTGCAAGGTTTAATGCGGATAAACCAAATTGAACTACTGATTACATTTTATCAAAGCGTTCTCGTATTCACGTGAACATTGCACCACGTTTGACCCGAGCGTTCTAAAATATCTGGCAAAGGGAGAAGGAAAGCCGACGTATTATCCCAATTACACGTACGAGTGCTAATCGTCGACGTGAGTCGGACAAGGGGCGCCTCTGCTGGGACATTAACATTCCGAAAAACCGGTGATTCTCGCCGGACGGTACTCCATCGACTCTCCGCGAGACGGTACCTCTATAACTACGAGGAAGAGAAAGAGGAGGAGGATGCACACCGTCCTCTCTCGCCGGTGTGTATACGAACGCTAGTTGCCGGCATAAGAGCACCGCTCAGCTGGCTATTAAGGGCTGCGTGGTGGCCCGAGGCCGGAATTAGCATACCCTCGAACCGAACTCCACCTCCGCACCGATATCTCGGCTGCACGAGAACGAATATAACTTAAGTTCAAGCGGATATTATGCCACCATTCTTCCCTTCCCTTACCTGTAATCCAGCCTCACCCCCCTGGCCCACCCTTTTTATAACCACATAGGTGGGTGCATCGACTGGACCCCGAGTAACAGGCGATAGAAGAAGGGGGAGGGCAGTACGCGAGAGACGGTAAAGGAACTCGGGGGTCCTCTTTCCTTATCGAGGCCGATCTCTTTTAATTGTAATTATATGCGGCCCTGTGTCAGATAAGAATCGAACGAAAGGAGTCGGGACCCCGATGAGTCCCGGTTCCTGACCCACCCAAGCGCGTGCCGTTTACGCCCAGAATCAGGAGGGTTGCCATCTAAATAACTCGTGTCGTGGACGAAGTCTGCTCACAATTAAGTCAAAAAGAGGCTCTGTCGAAAGTGCATATTTACATTTCAACGTGAAGAACGTCAAAATAATTTGAACATCGATTCATTCACGATCATCACATGATTTTTATAGACTGAACTCGAGATATTGACTCGACACAAAAAGTTCTATCGAACATTACAAACCTACACTTATACTCGTTCCGTTTCCTCGAATTCTATTAACGAATTAAGTTTTCACCTATATAATCCTCTAAATACCCTGTATTTCCGATTCCGATCCTGCGGATCGGATATTAAAAGGGAAACGCACGATTCTCGCTGGCGAAATTCATCATCCCGCGAGGAACGCGAACAAATTAAACGAACGTGCAATCAAGAGCGAACGGAACGGAACGGTACGGGCCCGGGGGCGACGAATTTCCGTGGCGCCGAGATTCGGGCATATTAAATCATAGCGTAACCGCTTAAAAAGGTGTATCGTCGCCGGACCGATTTATTTTCGTAATCCATCGTCTCCGGCCATGCCGCGCTCTCGCTGTAATCATCCCAGCTAAGCGGACCATCATTAGGTTACGGTTTCAGTGGACGCGTGTTCCGGCAAACTACATACACGTAGGTGCCCTTTCGAAATAGCAGGTTACGGTAAACACTTGTTAACGTAACGCAACAATAAAAATTTTTACTATTTGAAAAGTTTATCATTTCCTCAATTTAATTTCTCAAATAAATAATTGTATCATTTACTATTAGCTATGGTAAACCTGCGATTGTCTGGAGGTACGCGCCTGCAACTCGCCTGTTACGTCTATGTGTTTCTTACACGTCGGAGCGTGAAAGGTTACAATGAAATTTAATTGAACACGATTACCGCGGGCGGGTACCTATTTATTATAAAACTGAAAGGGTTAAACGCGTTTCCGAGCAAGCTGTTACGCGTTCTATCGCCGACAAACGAGGGAAAAAATCGACGCTCGGCGTTAGGAAGGATGCCCGATGGACCGATAGATTTTATTACCACGGCCGCATCTCCCGCGGCAGAAAATTCTTTTATGGCGCTTTTTCCGCGAGATAGGAAACCGGATATGATTAATCCGAGCCCGGCGGGCATCGATGATACGGCTGATAATTGGTCGTTCGAGTATCTCTCGAGCGGTGCGAGACGAAGAGGGAATCGTACACTGTGAGCCAACCATCAGACGCAGACACGGAGGCGGTGAAAATAACCAGCGAGATAACACGGCTCGGCGAACCCGTAACTAAAGCTACGCCTTATTTAAAGCATTATAAGGGCCCTAATTAATACAATGTAGGGGTAGGCGAGATTTTTTTACGAGGCCGCGAGGTTTTATCGCCAATTAAGCCTCCGCGGTGCGCTGGCTGCGGAACCGCCTGCTGCTTGCCGCGAGATCCGTGACTAGGAGAGAGAACTCAGGAGAAAAAATGAAGAAAACGAAGATGGTACAATGATGCATGGCTTCGACACCTTGAAACATTATTTTCATTGTTTGTTCTTCAAATATTTTTATAAAATTTGATATATGAAAGTAATGGATATAAATGATGGAAACAACGATATAGTTCCCGTGTATCAAAGAAGATGCGCGAAAAAAATATCGGATAGAAATTTAATCCACTTTCCGTTGCATTTCCCGGCAGTAGCCGAGGCTCTAATCGAAGCCTCGCCGATTCCATCGTGGAATCGATTTCCTTCCCATCTGAATATAATTTTCCCCCGCTGCCGCGAATAATAGCGGGGTTACGCCGTAACACCTCCTTCCAAGTTTCTTGCTTTCATTTTCTCTGCTGCCCCGTGGAATATGAGAGATACTTCAATTACTGTGCGATTCTTTTGTAAATGACTTTGTAAATCAGTTTAGCTCGTCAAACTAAATAGCGTCGTATTGTGTAAATCTCACGATAATATTTCTGCTTTGTACTTAATAATAAATTTAAACTCAACCGAGGAAGTTCTTTCAATTTGAAACGTGCATTCGGCTTTAACACCGACATCGGCAGGAACCAATCAAAACCCAAACGATGAAGTGATAGAGCACTAACCGAACGTGCAATCATCGAGGGTACCTACGAGCCTAACCACTGGAATCTTCACCACCTGATAACGACAAAGTGGCATCTCCCGAGCGTAAACCCTTCGCGCCGGTCTATCGACCGTCGTAATCGACCGAAGTACGTATTCTTTCCGAAACAACGCGCACCATTCTGGCAAGATTTATCGGCCGTTCGTGCGTATTTCATTACCGGGCCGACCCTCATTGTCCGGTGTTTGCGCGGCCGCGACATATTTCCATCCCGGGGGCTGTAAATGACGACCGCACATTTCGTTCGGTTAAGCCACGTCCAAACTGAGAAACATCACATGTATAGAATCTATACATATACGTTGTTTTAAGAAACACAAATACTATCATCTCACAATCTTTGAATAGTACGTATCTGAAGGCAATAACACGTATTCATATTTAACGATATCCTTGAGTGAACTTGTTATAATAATTTATGAAGAGGGAAACAAGAATCATTGTAGAAATGTTTATTTTTAATCAGAACTGAATTTAAGGATTGTATAAATTTCTGAAAGGATAGACAAAAAGATGTTACCACCAATTCCTCTTTCTAGATTATCGATGAATATTATTTCTTATTATCCTCGAACTATTCTCGGACTGTCCGAGTGGTATTTTATATTCCATCATTTACAAAAGGCATGTCTGTTGTTTTTCAGTCTGCACGAGGCTTTAACCTCGTAGTTAATTCCCGAACGGCCGCGACCGAAGTGCATAAATAACCGGCCAATCGTGGGTGACGAGTTTTCGCGTCGCGTACGACGGGGCTTAAATCTCCCTCGGGGTCCACGGCTGACGCCTCGGTAATGCCGGGGTTGGGCCCGGGCCTTGAGCACGACGACACGAGACGCATCCAGCCATCGACGGTTACGGTCCCCGCATTGGCAGCCGTTTGAAATACGCTCGGCTGAATTATGAACCGTAAAAAGCGGCAAGTATAGTACCGAACTGCTTCGCTGGGGCCTTTAACCCGACCGGTAAACCATATTCACCCTCGCGTAGGGTTATTACCGTGCGTGACTCGGTGTGGTCTGCGGTCCGAACGCCTAACCGCGCCGTCCAGGACGTCCACTGCGTGGCTGTGAAATGGACGGAGAAGCGCGTACGCCGTTACGAACGGTGAGACGAGGATCGAATAGAATGGGCGAAGGAGACTGCGTGGACGCGAATGGAGGAACAGAGTGTGGTAGACGACGGAATCACCTCCAGTTGCGAATTCGAGTGGTAACCGTGTCTCGTTAACAGCTCGTCTCGCTTCAAACGCGAATGGGATACGTTCACCGAAGCCTGCTTAGCTGAGAAACATTCCAAATAAGTTTAAAAGGATAAGAGCAAACTATGAAATTATTGTTTCCTTCAGTGCGTCAGACAAAGATTGTTCTCACAGGTAAAGAATACTAAGTACTACTTTCTGAAAGCTTTATTCAAAATTTTATATAAATATATGAGACTGAAAGTAGGAGAATTCGATTGGTTTGATATATGAAAAGAGGAATGACAGGCTGGTAACGAGACAAAGTGGCGTAACGAAAAAAGAAGGGGAGACTCTCGAAGGTCAAGTAGTTACCAATCGGAACGGTCTTACGCGCGTCGTTCGTGGAAGATTGGAGGCTGGCTGGAAGCGAGGGCATCGGTTGTTCAAGGATCGGGACGCGAACCGTGTCAAGTACCCTTCGACGCGGAGGTGACCAGAAGAAGAAACGAAATGCACCGGGAAGGCCCCGGGGATCAAGAAGAGGAAAAGAAGATGGACATTAGCGTAATGACGTTCCGAGTAAGGCGTAATGACACCAGGGTCACCAGACGATACTGCGCCGGATCATACGCCGAGGTCGTTCGCTCCGCGAGAACCATCTCCAATCGACGTCATCAACTTCGATCGTACTCCTCCCTCAAATCAACAACCAGTGACAAATATTCTGTTTCGAATCATTTCCTGCTCGAACGTTACCGGCCAAAAGAAAAAGAAAGTGCAACCGTGATATTTTTATTAGAGAACCGCGCGTACACCTACAGCTCCTCTTTTCCAGCTCGCCCATACTCGCAAATGCGCCCCGCGGAATGAGCCAGCCCGGCCCGCTCGGCTTGCCCGCCAATAATAATTCTTACCGGATTCAATTTGAATAATGCCGCGTGCGGTTTCCATCGGCATGCCCGAGCACGCCTTATTATCTCACGTACCAACTCGCCTACTCGATATCCATCGATGGTATATCCCCCACCACGCTGGCCACCATTATATTTTTTCCCAGTCCATCCTCTCGATATAATACGAAGGAGATCGAGGGTGAGAAAGAGAGAGATCCTCTTCCCGTCCTCACTTTTGCTTGTCGGTCCCTCTCTTTCTTTTTCCCCGCTCCGCTAGTTCGCGCGATGGTTACAATACTAGGATTTATCTCTCCTTTATCCTTTCATTCCCGTCTCCCCGGTTAATGTCCACGCGTTTTTTTCTCTATCCCGCCATCGCGCGACACGTTGCTCACTCGTTTTGTAGAAATCCGAGCAGCGGAAAAGGAATTCCTCCGTACGAAGTTCTTGGATCGAACCGCGTATCGAGAAGCAAAGAGAGAAGAGCAGCAGTACGAAGTGTTTATACCCTGGATTGACCCTGTTGGAATCGATTTCCAGCCATGACCCCGCGATGATCGACACGCGCGTCTATGCACGAAAATTCACGCGTTATGCTCCCACCCCCTGAGAACTTAATTTTTCTCTACTGCGCGCCACTACAATTAATAAATTCCGCCAACAATATTAATATCCCAGTTTCGTTTATTGGATTAAAATAATTTTATTATCAGACTATACGGTTTTCAGAATTACATAAGGNCTTAAGACCTAAATAATTAGATAATCATAATAACATAAGGAATAGGTAATTACATCAATATTCGAGTATACACATTTTAAGATCAGACGTTACCACGATTTTCTGAAAATTTGTCATACAAGTGCATTGTTAGATCACGTTACGTGGAAAAAGCAGTTGAGACGTGTCACAACATTTTCGGTATCGCGGTTAAAGTTTCGTGCTGTACTAACTTCGTAGACCGCCGCGCCAGTCCCTTTCCTCGTTCGTCGACATAATGTCCTTTCAACCCTCCTACCTTTTAAAACCCCTAAGCAGTAACAGTTACAGGGTGATAGGGAGCTCTCTGGCCTAATCGACTTCGACATTTCAGTCGGAGAGAGAGTACGTCGTACGTGACTGCCATTAAGAACGAACCATCCTTATCAAAACAGTTTGGCGTCATTGTAGAACTCGATTTTGCAGCGCGGAAACTATAACAATAAATTATTCACATAGTAAAATTGAGAAGAACGTTTGTTTAGTCAATTACATAGAAAGAACGTACATAGCAAAGTACGTAGTAAATTATGCTTGTTATAATACTTGAAGAAAACTGATCTGATGGACGCCAATAACGTGGATATCGATTACCTGTCACCGGAATCAAACAGGAGATTGAACGGACTTGTGGTTTGAAAGAAAAACCACTGTAGCATATGTGTCCCGCAGGGGTGCTTTTTATCCCAACCATTATAATGGTTTTCAGAAAGTTTTCGGCAGTCCACCCTAACAAAGTTCACCGGGGAACACATTAAATGCTGTAGCTTTTTTCGCTATAGACAAAATAATTTTTTATAGCAATGAATTTAAATAAATCGAATAACAAATACACACATGTTCCGTGGTTCTAATTCGTGTACATTCAATTTTCTTATAAGTACGTAGTGTGTACTCTATTGATTGATCATGCAGATGTATAATAATAATAATTTGGGTAATCGAGGACGATTTGCTACTGTGAAAGTGTAATTTTTACTCTAATTCTATAACCAGGGATTATAGTATGTTGAACTTCCGATCCGGTCGTTCGTAGCCGGTCTCCTTTCGCCGTTTGCGATTCAATACGACAGAAGCATCGCATCGGGGCCCTCGACGCGGCGAGGCCGGCCGCCCCGAAAGGAAAAAGACGAAACGAGCCGGCGTCGGGGTCCCGCAGCGGCGTCCACCGCGAGGTAAATCGAGAAGCTGCGAGCCCGGGGTGCGGACGACCAAGAGGACTCCTCATGATTCAGTTAGGAGTTTGAGGTTTGAGGTCTGGCCGTCATTATGTCGCCTGCCGCTGTAGCTGGCGGCTTGTCTGAACGAAGAAACGCCGAGGTGGCGGCGCGGTAAAGGTGGATGGGGTAGAACGGGAGGTAGACGATGAGGAGGAGGTAGGGGCCGGTGGTTGCGGATCGAGAAGGTGGAGAGAATGAAGGCACGGAGGGAACACAGCGCAGGGACACGGTAGGATGAGGTAAACCGAGGAGGGAAGAGGACAAAAACGAGGCATTAGCGCTGCCCGTGCTACCGTGCGCGCTGTGTTCCGTGTGCTCCCGGCTGACCGCCCGCTGATGCCCATTTCTACTTACCAAATTAGCATTATTACCCGGCACGGACGCAAAAATGCAATCAATGTGTATATCCGTCGGTACCTACGTATGTAGAATCGAAAAAAGAAGGTGCCGACCCCCGTCGGACGCCGATGTACCCGGCGTGAACCAGTGTTAACGACCCTGATCTTCGCTCGTCCCCGAAGACGTACAGTCTGTTCCACAAAGGGCTACTATACTCTACGCGCCGAACCTATTAACGGCAGACTTATTTTTCTCCTGCAACGTATCGATACTTCATGCTTCTAATCTTGAATATCAAAAATAAATTGCCAAGTAAATTTATTATTCATCGGATTTGTTGACAATCATATACATGTAATTTGTATTTGTTCGACACAAACATCAATTTCAAGTAATGGAAAGAAAAATAAGGAATTAATCGTCAAACTCGTATTTTTACATATAGAAAAATGATACAATTTATCAATTTAAAAATACATGCACTTTCGTATGTTATATTTTCATTTGTACATATTTTAAGTATATGAATATGAAGAAGGTTAATTGAGGTACACAGTGTGTTGTGGTGTGGACTGTACAAGCGTATCTGCGCATCGGGTTAGCGCCTGGATGCTTTATACGCGGCACGATTCCCAAAACTTCTTTTTCCCGCGTTTGCCTGATTGAACGCATAGAAAAACAGGATTACCTGAAGATTGGCCGAGCCGCGTGCAGCCGGTAGCCTCACACTAAATAAATCTCGAAAACTCGATCGTTACGACGCGACCAAGAAGGGAATACGCTTTGCGTATTACGGCTGCGAGGGATAAGGACAGAGCGGAGAACCGCGTTGCGAGCGATTCCGTACGAGCGACTGCCGCTCGTAATTACGTGAACAATTTCGAATGTCCGTGGAGACGTTGTTAAATTTAAATTTAACCCGCAACAGCTGCGCCGCGATCATCCCGACCGGCGCTAATTTTTAATCGTCTAACATTTATCACCGCGCGCACTTACAAACGAAAATTTCTTTCGGATATATTAAGCGAGTCAAACGACACTTGACAATTTTTAAGAACGATATTGCAATCATTCTTTTACAGATATTACTCTTTAATTTTACTCATCCGTTCGTGGTAAAACGTTGCTCGTTCGGGGGATGAAATCGCGGTCTGCAATTTTTCAGGTAAATTAACTGTGACTTATAGCGGCAGTTAACGTTGCGAACAATGTTGCGAAGATCTTTTTTACGAGCGTTCGGAAAAGATTATGCAGAGCGTCGTCGTTCAGCGAAATCGGTGGGCATCGGTTGCGTCGCAAACTTCCCGGGCTACCTGGACCGCTCGCTTATTTGGTATGCGTGCTCGAATTTTATGCATATCAGCGTAAGTTTTGTAGGCACGACTCTTCTCTCTTTTTACATCGCATCGTAATTAACGTATCCGTCCTTGGCGGTAACCAAACAATGTAGCCCTGGACAAGATACCCGTGTCGTGGCCATGCATGGTGTTACCCTTACCCAAACAGTTTTAATGAATATCTGAATCCACTTTTATTATCCCAAATTTCTGACAGAAGAAATAAATTTATACAGAGACTAATTGACTTTCATTAAAAATTGTATGCAATATATTTACATTTTATAGTTTCCCTGTCTTCATGCTAAACGTTAGTGCAAAGTTAGTCACAGTACTATTAATTTAGAGGATATTGGAATTTTACTTAAAAAATACTGGAAACCATCGTAATATTTTAAGCAAAGGAGGCACGAATGCCCTTTCGCAACCAATAATATAATTCTGACTATCTAGAACTGCGCGATTTTCACTGGTAGCAACTGTATGACAGCGGCGAAACGAGAGAGAAGACCACGACTTCGAATGCCTCGGGGCATGTGTAAGACGTATAGGCTCCCCGTGTTACGCAGGCTGCCGCACACGGGGCATACATCACTCCACGTGTGAACCCTCACCACCACCAGCGCCGAAGCATCAGCAACCTCACCTTTAAAGCTACGTCCTCACTGAAATGATGAACAACATTCAGTTGACGTCCCTTGAAAAAGACGACCAGTTTTTTTCTGAATCCTGGCTATTCACGCTTCGTAGCTTACAACAAACGATTAGCATATTCACGCGCATTGATGAACACGTCGTAAGAAGAAATGTAAGTTTCAGAAGAAACCTGAATGTTCTCTGGATTCTTTGATCGGCTGAACGAAACTTTACTACGATGTGATGGTCGCTTGATCGACATTCTTGAGAAATGACTGTGAACAACCAGGGGATTCTTGTCGTCGATTCGGTGAGGACGCAGCTTTAAATATACGTAGCTGTTCGTTTCTTCTCCGGCCGAGCTGCCGTTGCTCGTCCCGCGGTGTGTGGGTAATTATTATTACGAGGGATAAGAAGAACGAGCCGGGAGAGAGAAACAGCAGGGATCGGTGCGTGGATCTCCTTTCGGTGTTCCCCTGTAATCAGACAGCCGGACCTGGTCGGATTCTAATGTAGGAGGCGCAACATGGAACGCGGAGAAAGAGAAACTCGCGGTAGACGTATTAGTGTCCCTTCTGATTTAACCCTTTAACCGAACAGAGGTGGAAATTCTTCTTCTTTCACCATTTCCAAACTCCGACAATCCCAGTTCACAGAAATTCTATACGTATATACCAAACTTCATGTATTTGTGAAATGATTGAAAACAATCTGCAATATCTAATTTCAACTTCGAGATAAGTTCGTATTATAATCATATAAATATTCATATAATAATATAAAAATTGTAAACGAAGTCCGGACAGTTCCAATAAATTAAAATCTAAATGACGATGAAGTAGCGATGATTTATTTGATAAGTTATAAATGAAGCGGCAATTTTTTATTCATGTAATTGCAACTCCGGGAACACCGGCGGGTCACTGGGAGAAATAAAAAGGAAAACTCATGCGGGAAACCTACATGCGTCTGCGGCGTACAATCCCCAGGTTAACGTCGAATTATCGTTCCGGCAATTATCGTTAGCCGGGTGTAATTAAATTATTTCTCGGAGCCTTGCGCGGAATTTAACCCGTTTTACCGCTTTTAGAATATCGCTCGAGATAGCGCAGATTGTACACAGACAAACCACGGGTTTCAGCTACGTAATTACGGGTACGATAATTCATCGACGCGAGCACATACGCGTGGAACTCCGGACGGGCGCGTATGCGTGCGCGAGCCCACGAGGAGGAGTGCACAGAGTTTCGTTTAATAACCCGTTTGCACCTCTGCCGGGGTTAATTAACGTTACCCACCCTCCACCGGTGTACCGCTAATTACGCGAAGCTCCAAAAAAAAATGTCCCTATTATCTTAAATACCGGTTTTCTCGATGAAATCTGGATTTTTCGATCGAGAAACAAAGCAGACTCGAACTTCAAAGAGAGATTCTCGAGATAAGATTGACACGAATGCATGATTTTCTTTTCGTGTTCGTAATGCGTACAGATTTTGTTTGTTATGAGATCTATGCATCTGGTATAGACTCGATTGATAGTGTATTCAATGACACGATGTGACGAATGATAGCAAAACGAATTAATTACATTCCTGATATGTTTTTAAATATTCGATGATACTACATGCACTAAGAAAAATACTTGTGTGTGAAAAATTATATGAATTTCTCTTTTAATTTCAATATTTAACGAGTTAAGTATGATTATTTGGCATTTTATTGATGTTGACAAAGTCCGACCATCCCAGCGTCGAAACGGCGAACTTTTGGAAAAAAATTTCGTTTTTCCTCAATAACTCCTAAACC
>NW_017159356.1:881020-890893 GCF_001652005.2 Ceratina calcarata
TGTTCAAAAAACCCATGAATTGATTTAAAATTTTGCAGGTATCTTTTTAATAGTAATAGGAATCTATAATAATAAATTCAACATGCTAGCATTGTTTGAGCGTATAGCCTATACATCCTTAAGTTGTGACAAAATACAGAGAATATATGTACATTGTGCAAATAAATGTACACCTTGCTCCTCGAGATTTGCTCATTTATCGAGGGAAGTACAGCCGAAGGGCAATGGTTTCGCGTTGCTTTGTCCTTTCGACTCTCTTCCCCGAGCCTGTCTTAACCGCTTTCCTTTCTATCTCGCTTCTCGTTCCAAACTCTCGTCCTCTTCACGCTTCGGCCTCCTTCCCTGCAAATTTACAATGCCCTCGCTTGTAATAAGCAGTTGCGCGCTTCGTTCACGATTATGAGCTCACTTCAGGTACCGAAGGGATTTATCGAGTTAAGGCCCTATCCGAGCATACAACCCCAAACTGTGGACGCATCTTCGTCCAACCGAGTCATTGGAAGAATTCTGAAGAATTTTCCGTCTCTTTTATCTCTGCCGGCTGCCATTGCACTTGACATTTGAAAAATATTGAATGATATGCAGAAACAATTTTTTTCAATGCTCCTAAATAATTAAAAGAGTTCATGTCCCTTAACTACATAACGAATGACTGTAAAAAGATAAAAACGACACGAATATGTTGCAATATTTAATAAGATACTAATTAGACTAGTGGCAATAAAAGTTACGTAAAACGCGTGACATTTCGAACAGTTATGGAAACTTGTCCGCGAGAAATTGCAATCTGATTAGATGCATGCTATATAGGTATAGCTGTATACTAACAGAAACGAATCTTAGAATTTTTATTTCGCGATCTTTGACTAAATATGATCTAAAGAAGCGATCACGCATTTCTTCAATCGGAGGAACTACCGAACCGGAACCCGAAAACACAACATTGTCTGAACGAACTGCTATTGAAATCAATTTCATCTCTTTCGAATCTAATTTATTGTAGAAATGAATAATTCTGATTAATAAATGAATGGAAACGAATCTAGGTATTTTTATTTCTCGATCCTTGACCTAATGTATCTAATGATAATATAATGAAAATATGATCTAAAACAGCGATCATACATTATTTTAATCGGTGAAACTGCCAAACCGGAAGCCGAAAACATAATATTGTCTGAACGGACTGTTCTTGAAATTAATTCATTTGTTTCGAGCCTATTTTATTGTAGCTTTGTATAAAGCAGTACATATACAAGGGACGCAGGATTTTCTGTTGCAGGTTGATGTGCTCGAAGGTGTATTAATCATCTTTAATTACTCGTACTAAGTTTCACCGATATCTTCTAAGACATGTCGAAAAAAATGCTAATTTAATGTAATGAATGCTAATGTAACCGTCTATAGTCTATGGTATTCGATCCATTTACATTATTCGTGTATTTTTCTTACTTTACTATTGACACAGACATGCTTTTTCATTGTTTATCTCTTATGAATTATGTACATCCTTATATACTGCGTATATACTACGTATGCGTTTTCATTGTTAATCTCTTATGAGTTATGCATATCTTTACTAAATATATATTTTTTCATTAAATACATTACACATTATACTTATAAATCGATTGATTTGTCCAACACTGGAGAAGAATATTATTACGCAGTGACAAGCCAGAATGAAGAGTTCAGACAGACACGTTCCTCTTGAACCGCGTGGAGTAAAGGAAAAGGATTAATGACCGGTTCCTTAAGTACCTGATGCTTTTGAATAGCTGGGAAGATTAGGGATTCGAAGCGGTAGCGTGTACTAGGATTTTGTAAAAGGGACACGTACACCACATGTGACAGCTCCAGTCCAAACATATCGTGGGCAAGTTAGAACTCATACAACTGAACGCGGCACCGTCCGTCTTTCGCTTCTCGCAAATCACTTCGGAATCTAAAGAGAATACGCACATTCGCTGCTGGGAGATCTGTGTTCTCCCCGATTTTATAAATCGTTTTCGGAAGATATCATATGTAAAAATATTTTACCAAATCTAAGGCATATTAATTAGTCGTATGTTTAATTAACTTTTTTCTTCTTCGGATAATTTTTCTTATAAAAGTTCCAAAATAGAATGAAATTAATCAGTAGATCGACTATTGCCATCGTGGACATAACTTCAGCTCCGGGACATGAGGGACTGTAAGCCATCGACAAATGGATAATTAAGAACCAAAACTGCACCTAGTTAACAAAAAATGATTTATACTGTTAGACAATATTTCTAAATCCAACTTTTTGTTTTGTCGCATTGTCTTCGTATTTATATTCTCGTTGCTTACCATTTGTATGATGGTAATCGACGGTTTGATGAAATTCGATATTCTTTGCGTCGATTGAAATGACGCAAGTAGATAGTACGTGTACATTATTACATGTACCGCACAATTCACGCCCAAGACTATTATAGGTATTGCGGAGCAGTAATATTTAAGAAATATCCAAAAGAAATAGGCTGTCGATATATGATGGTACAAGTGCAAGAACGTAACTTGTCGTTGTTTCTTTCTAAACACGAACAAGATCGTCTCGACGTAATCGATCAGTTTTAAACAAAGTATGTACCATGTTATGTTACTGAACTGAAAATCATGTTATTGTTTTTGTCATTCACGTACATACATATGCATGTATACATATTATGCATTATCTCCTACTGTTTAACACGGAATTACAATAACGCAGGAATTGATTCTTAAATGGGGCAGACGTGTAATATTTAAATTTTATTCAAATCTCACCTTAGTGTTTTGAGGATTGACCGAGTAGTCAGCTGGCTTGCACGTGAAAACATGATCTCGGAACCATCCTGCTTCCACTAAGCTATACACTGCCCACGTGTTTATCGCGATTTGAAAGATATTGTAAAACATGATGAACGTGCGAAAATTGTATGCGGGTTTGTCTTTCATATAATTTGGCCCCCATTTTAGAACGACGTACAAATACACAATTGAAACGATAGTGATTGGAACAGGAGAGCTCACTATTGCCCAGTGATTCGTTCTCGGATCTGTTAAATTTTTTATAATTGTTTAAATGTTTGATCCAAAACCCAATCATCTTAACACTCACCAGCTACTTCCGTGTTCAAATAATGGTACAGCCTTAATAAACTCATGGTTATATCTTTTCAATTTTCTTGTGACCACAACGCGTTAACGCTCTATGAGTATCTACTAAAAGTTTACTATGCGTGTCTCGGCGATATATATAGTAACTTCTTTTGCGTAACAACGCGTCATCAATATTCATTCTAGATTAATTAACATACATAACACAATTTTTCGCTTTTGTAGGTACGAATAAATTTAACAACACATGAAAACTATCACATTAGCATTATTACTATTAGAAGCCAGAAAAAAGATCGCAATATATTTTGTCTATTTAGTCCGGAAATAATTTTGTTACATAAATCGTACAAGAAAACGTATCTTCGTAAGTAGAAATCGCATAACACATTCGAGCGGGAGAGCCTAGGAGAGGGTGTCACAGTGTCGGGCGGCGATGAAAAATTTGCCAATTAAAAAAATCTCATTTCTCCGGGTAACGAGGGACGATGCGCAATTAATGTCAGCGGCGAAAATGATTTATGGGGTGAGAAGGGGAGGATGCGGGTCGCGTAGGCTAGCTTATCATAAATTAATGAATTATCAGTTCGCTGGCAGCGTCGGGTGCACGAGGGAGAAGAGGAAAGCCGCACTCGCGCACGCTACGTCAGTACGGTATTTAAAATATTCATCGGTATACTCCCGTGTACAAGAAATTTTCTCTAAGCCGTATTTATATCGCGTAAAACTTTTATGCGTTTCAGTAACTTTCGTTAGGGTGAAAGCAACGCTAAGAAAAAATAGTGGATAGTGTACAGCGGTAGATTTTCTCTGTACTACCGAACGATCATTATTCATCTGCTTGGAACATGCGAAAAGGATAATAACATCATGAAGTATAAAATTTCCTTACATATTCTAAATAAACATTACTTGAATATTTAAACGAATTATTCATGAACATAAAAACATTGGCATAGATACCGCTATTTTTACTCACGCCATAAGTGCATAGTACAATTTTTTATTTACTGCATAAAATCAAATAAAAATCCTTTATAAAGAGGATTGCACGATTCCTGCATCGTCGACCGCGTTTACGATGGACACCGTGGATCGTTAGCTGGCCAGCGCGCGTCGCTACCATCGCCAACATGGCCACGTGCTAAACGTGTTTACGAGAAACTGTGTCATCCTCCGTTAATTTTTCTCGCTCGCGATACCCGCGGAAGTGTTCAGACGCGAGATTACGACGTCGAAGAAGCCTCACAATGTCACACGTGCGTATTGTCTGACAATCGTCAACGCACTCCTCGTGGGCATGGCCGGCGCGGATGCACCCGTACCGAGGTGCACCTGCAACGTCGGGAACCTGGCTACCTGTTCTGCTGTCAACGAGGGTGCACCCACCAACCGAGCCATGAGAAGTTACAGGC
The DNA here is from genome assembly GCF_001652005.2 of Ceratina calcarata. Classification (NCBI taxonomy): domain Eukaryota; kingdom Metazoa; phylum Arthropoda; class Insecta; order Hymenoptera; family Apidae; genus Ceratina; species Ceratina calcarata. The sequence continues at coordinate 885,562 of NW_017159356.1, forward strand.
CGCACGGAAGCCTCGCCAGAGTACTGTACGACAAGCAGAGAGCCGATGAACAACTGGAAGCTTACGACAAGACTCAGGTTAGTCGCATCGTTGAATCTAGGTTACGTCCCTCGACGAATTCCAGGCAATTAGCCTTCCAAACCGCGCGCAACACCCACCGTGCTCCTCATACCGCCGCCTGAGAGTCTGATCTCGCCGGCCTACAGTCGTTACGTAAACTATAATATTGCATGCGCATTTTTTCTTAACTGATTTCAATAAGTCAAACTATTTTAATACGTTTCGACGACGTGACATCACTTCGTCGAAAATCAATCTTTGTAAATTGACAATTATGAGGAAACTGTCCGACAAATTTACCTCATTTATGTCATAGTAGTTGGAAGTATAAACTGAATTTACCATGTATACATTTAGCCTAATGTGAAATGTTCATTTTAAAATCTCTGTTGACAAGAATATAAAAGAGTGGATAATGAATTTCTTACTACGCCTTAAACTGATTACGGTCATCTTATATACATATGTAACGAGCGATATCGCCTAATGTCACGAAAAAAAGCTTTGTTATCTCAGTTAGTAACTGGGTTCGACTTCGATGCAGATCCAAATACGTTTTATAGAAAGCCAGAATTTGTACAACGATAAGATAAAGAAATTTCGAGTACGATCTGTTTCACACGCGTTATTATTGTATCTTCGATCTTCCCATATCTGCCGCTTTATAATATGTAATTAAGTCAACATTGGGCAGAGAAATTTCTTTCTCGAGAACGCGAATCTGGTTTCCGTGAGTGCTGGCCGGCTGGTGCGTTGCTACGGGCCAGCAGGGTAATTGGGTTGCCGGGGGAGGAAGCGGCCAGGGCGAGGGATAAGGCGAGCGGTAATAATTAGTACAATTACCGCACAAGGCCGACCACTGACTATCCACCTTTTTCCTCGAGGAACGCTCGTGAGTCGTGAGCGTGCTCGGTAATTACGGGATAATTACGTCCTCGATATTCCTAAAACATCTTTGAACGATGCTCCGGGCCACTGGCCGCGTTTCGGTCTCCCTACTCGTGAACCATCTTCTTTTCCACGGTCCTATCACATAAGTACGTATTTGCAGTCATGTAGCAGTGAAGCATTATTTTTCTGTAATAATATATTGCATCGCGTTACGGTTTTAAATTAATGCTCCTCTCGCAATCCTATTTTAATCATAATTGTGATCGTGCTGCATTTGCTGTAAAGCTTTCAGGCTTCTGAAACTTGGACTCGTTTCACAACTTCAATTCTATTAATATCAGCAATCATCGTGTCATGGTTCACGTTTCAACGTAAATTAACAAAGATTACTGGAACTTGTGATACTGGTTGGCAGAGAATCTTTCAATTCTAACTAGGATACGGATTCTTGTGCTAAATAAAACATTAATTTGAAGAATTTAATTCAAGTAGAAGATTTTTTTATCATTTAACTATATTAAAGTTATTTAAAAATCCGCAGTAGATAATTACAATATTTTTACATAAATACATTACATAAATATGTAAAATCAAATGAAGATCCACTTAATTTGGAAGATCGTTCTAATAGATACCTGCGACATTATAAAAAACAATTTCGAACGCGTCCTCGCGCTTTCACGTAGCCGCGAAAAGAAGGGAACACCCTCTTAACGTTCGTTTTCCATTACGCCGCACGAAATCCGCGAGGAAAGTCGGGCGCTCGTCTGATCGCGTATTTATTCATCTAGCCGGAGAAAGAAGCTTTTATCGGTGTTTGCGAGAATCTTTCGCGCGACAGAGAGCAAATCGATTCCTCGAGCCAGTCCAGGTGCCCTCGCAGGGAAAAAGGGAAGAATCCCATTCGGTCGCGTGAAACGAGAAATTTGAAATTCGTGCGCCGGTACACACCCCCCGGGAGATTTCAAACCCCTGCGAGCGAAATCGACGCGACGTCGCCGTTCCCTTGCCTTTCATCCCCCGTCACGTCGCGGCGTCGCCTAATATCCCTGAGCAGTCGGAAAACTTTACTCTCAGACCGAGTGGCGTAGATGCGACTCGGTGCTGTTTTAAGGTTTTTAAAAGACTGGCACACCGTCGGTTTCCGCCGCGGATTCCCGCCGATGGGACGGAGAAACGAGGGAGGCTAGCGAGGGGTGCTGCGCTGCTCTGAAATATTAAGTGACTGATGGATGAGACTCCTGAGGGTGGAAAGGAGAAAGCCAGGGACCGGGATAGCTACGCGGTACCGTAGTAAGTAGCTACCGGCCGTGACGGTTCCGTTCTTTCACGCCTCCTGACCCTCGGCTTCCTGTCCCATTTCGTAGGAATTTTAACTCGCCTTAACCACGGTAAAATACGTTTCTCTCAAGGTTTTCTACTAAAATCATTAGACGTCATAAAATATGTGCAATGTGCATAAGAAATTCAGAGAATTGTTTTGAAAAAATATAAAAAAATATTTTCATAAAGCATGCCTCGGGAATATCCTGCGTTCCTCACAATTGAGAATATGTTTGATTAACATATTTCAAAGAACGCTTGAATTTAAACCGACTACTGTTTTAGCAAGTTAAATTTAAATCTGACTTGTATTGAAATAGCCAAGGATTTAGAGCCCACCGTTTGTGTTTCTTATTTTATGCATTATTAGTCCATGTATGTTAATTGCAAACGGCATTTACTATTGTGACACATTTCAAAATCATAATCGTGGTCAAAATCATGTAAAAATGTATCACAGTTATCCGCTATTCGTCGTTTAAACAATTTGCAACCAACAACCAATGATAATGTAGATAATAACTGATCAGGAATTATTTTCATGACTCGCGAGCAGCCGGGAGGATAATTATCCAACGGTGTTTAAGCGCTATTATCCCATTTTATCTACTGCTTCTTTCTCCTTACACCTTCTAACTTCGGAAGGAGATGCGTCTATTATTAAAACGTGAAACCATGCAATCCGTCCCCCAAGAAAATACAGGCATCTTGAGAAAAAAACGCGACTGACAAAGACGTCAAACTATCCGTCACCGTCAGCTGCCGCGCATAAAAAATCGGCGAACGAGAAAAATAAACGTACGCGGTCGCGATTTATAGACTTCGTTGCAAGCCCGGAGATAAATCTCGCGTATGATATGCAAATACGAGCTGAGGTACTTGGCGGCGAGCGACAAGCACGTGACACGCATGAGTCTCGGGCTAAATGACAATGTAAATAATATCAAGTCGCGATCCTTGTTACGCGGTACCGACCAGCGTATAAACTTGTTAACAAGCAAAGATCGCTATTGTTTTAGTTGATAATTTCTTCTTTTCAAAGTTTAAGACAATAATAATTGTGTCACGTTCTATGATGATAGGTTCCTTGATTAAAGTGCTGAAGCACGCCTTGATCTTACTTACTAGGCCGCGAATATGTGGGAAGAAACGAGAATGAGATATGAACTCGACGATCTCCTTTTGATCCTTTTCTTTCTATACGTGTTTGTGTATACTGTAAAATTACTTATGTAGGATCTTACCTATTCGTTATCGTACTATTGGCCGAACGCGATTTCTGCAGAACCTTAAACTTGCAGAGTCCAACATCTAACTCACACGATTTTCTTGCAGTGCCGTTTTTATACCCCGAAACCATAGTCACTAATAACATACCGTGTCCGTGTCATTATTACCTTACAATTATACGTAAAAGAATTGAGCAGTTGAAGGTCTAACGCACTCAAGTGATGCATGCACGTAACAGCAATGAAGCAAATGGTATCGCAGATAAATGCTCATTGTACGAAAACAATAATTATGAAAAGAACGATAGGACTTATGCATACTAATAATGATATTGGAAAACAATGAACACATTTTGCAAGATCATCTAATGGTTTGTTGAGTCATAGGCCCGCGTTGAAAAACATTACTTTCTAGACCGTGGATGCCCGAACAGTCGTATTTATGTCTTCATTCGTACGCAGAATACCGGTTTCCACTGGGAGATCTCGGACTTTGGATTCTTGTGCGCGTACACGATACGCTTTGTCGCCGAACTTCTTGCGCTTACGCGATGCAAAGGGCCCCGGTAACCGGGGATTTGAAAGTCGCGGGGAGGCCAAAAAACGGGACTGCTCGGGGACCAGTCGGCGAAACGAAGGATTTCATTAGGGCCCGCCCTTCCGGCCTCCTCGGCGATTCGCGGTTTTTGCCGATACCTTTCCGAATCGTCTCGAGCGAAAAAGTAATAAGCGCGATCGGGAATCTCAGATCGTGCCGACTTTACTCGTTACGCTCGCTTCTTTTAGATTGAACAGTTGGTAAAACTAGATAAGCAAGGGGTAAGCGTTACCCTTCGCGACGAGTTTAAATTAGTGAGTGCACTCGACGATTTTCGTGCGCAGCCTATATTCTCGTGGCCGTAACAAAGGTATCGCGATACCGCGCCGTATGGAAAAATATAGGAATAGGAGCAGTAACGACTCACGCGGTTCAGCCCTTGCGAAGGAGGAAAAATATTATCGTGTGCGTGTACCGATCGATGAGACGGGGGGGGGATAAGAAGACTGCCATAAAACCTGTGGAAAACGTTGGAAAGCCCGTTGAAAAAAGACCGAGGGACGGTCGAGCGTGGCACACATCGTAATTTGCAAGTTATTTTACGCGGGTACACCGATCGGATAACGAAACCGCGGGACGGACACAGATCGTTATCGCCTCGTTCTCGAAATATTCCTCTGGGGCACCACCTCTAACGTAAGTCCAGGATCGTACACTGAACGCAAGACGTAACCAGAGAGTGCTCTTCACAGCCGTTTCATGCATGATCGATCGCGTCTATCGCTGGCCAAAGGGACTCCAAATGATTATGTCGGCTTCGCATATACAGTTTCCAAAATTGTATTGCTAGCAAATTCTTCGTATAAAAGCAGAGGAATATGGAGTACAATTTTTCACGATACGTTCTTTTATAATACTATTACTAACTAATAAGGATAATTTCTATTATTAATCCTTCGTATGCCTAATATTTTTAATGAAATGAACAATCAGATTCACTTTGTCATTTGAACGTAATACGAATGTTAGATATCTAACGTCTTGGATTATATCCAGGCAGCCTAGTATCGGATGATTTAAGAAACTCGGATCGGCTCTCTTTTAGCGCAAACGAACTGATATTCTAGGCGCGAGCACCTTCGTTAGCCGGTCGTCTATCTCGATGGGAACTCCTCACGGTTAGTTACACCCAGCGCTTTCCGCGCACTGTTGCTTTTCCAATCAAGGCTCTCCCCCAACTCCTCACGTTGTGAATCTTCTAAAAACGGGCACGGTCTCCGTTATGTAATCC